>NW_010320350.1:0-6714 GCF_000700745.2 Antrostomus carolinensis
GGAGAGAGCGTGGCTTTCGGGCTTAAGGGTGTCCTGTCCTCTCTAAAAATAAATAAATAAACACGGGGACGAAATTATCTCCGTAATGCGCTTAAAAACCAGGCAAACAAAACCCCGCAAGTTTCCGCACCCAGGTGCACAAATCCCAGACCTGCCTCCGTAACCTTCCCCTGAGTCAAGGGAGTTTCGCACTGGGCCCGGAATTTGGCAGTCCAGCTCCTCCTCTCTGTCTCGAGGCGATTTGCAGTGACTAAGATAAAAGTTAAATGCGAAGAACTATGAGGTGTCTCCTGGTTTTGGTTGGTTTTAAGTAATTTGCAACGTCTTGGGTTAGAATAATAAGTCGAGACGTGTGCCGAGAGGCTGCCTGCGCTGATGATGCTGGGTACCTGCTTTCCCATTGCAAAATCCAGAACAGCCTCTGAATAAACGAGCCTTGATGTAGCCTCTGAATAAAAAGCAATGCTGAAGTTTCACTTTTTTCTTAAAAAATAAAATTAAAAAAAAAAGTTAAAAAGTTTCTTCTTGGGTATTTGGTAGAATGTTCATGTTGTTTTGCTTTTATTTGCTCTTTGCTGAAGAGCAGTGAAATTTAAGAGACCACAGGTGTTGTGTTTTAACACATATGCTTTTTCAGTGTTTTGGTTACAGTTTTCTGAAGTCACTCGAAGTAGAGGGATGTTGTTTGTGAGTGTATATAATGCTAATAAATCTCACTAAAATGTCTTGCCTGTGCCATGAAAGATGCCTGAATATACACAGAATCTTAAAAACTGCTTTTATTCCTTATCCTTTAGGACCTTAGGGATGAAACAGTATCAGTCTTAATTTTACTCTGAGCAGTTAACTGGAATACTAAGAAACAAGCCCGTAGGCTACTAACTTGAGAGGTGATAAGCAGTGGCCACACTATTACTGTATCTAATAGAATCGATGTATTCTTATCTTCTGTGTTATATGTAGCCATGATTTCCTGCCTTTGTTAAAAGGTGTCTTGGATTAGGAGAGAAACTGGAATTTGGCTGTTTTGCACCTTATGCATGACATAGCATATGTTCAATTTAAATGTTATTGCTTAACAGAGCTTTAAAAAAATTCTAAAATTAAAAATGTTATGTCTCGAACATTTCAGGGGAAATGAAGCCCCTCAAACTGCTAGTTAAACAGAATTCAGGAGCAAATATTTACCGCAGATGGGTATCATGCTTTATTTCTTCCTACCTTTTTTTTTTTTCAGAAAGTAGTCTTTTTAAAAACAAACAAAGCAACCCACACCACACTATCATTAACTTGCAGTGGACATGGATCAGGTCCCTGTGTTCTCAGTGTGCAATGAGAGAATGTTCAAAGGAGCACAGAAGTTCTGGATTTCTGTTAGATGATCTATTGTGGACCTGCTTGTGCAAGCCTCCTGGTGCCGACCTCAAAGGGTCTGATCCTGTGCTTCGAGGAGTCCCTGGTGGGCCTCGTGGGTTGGAATGATATGGGATGAATGGAGTTCAGAGTAGGCATAGCTTCTCATGCATGTGGGTCAGGTTTGCCCAGCTATGGCTTCTCAGGGCTTCTGTGTAGCCTTCTTTTGGTTCCTCTGTCTGTACGCCTCTGAAGCTTGAATGGTGGGTAGAAGTTTTTAATCATTTCAGTTACCTGCTGCAGTTTGGGATCTCTCTTGAATCCTTCAGTGACCACAAGGAGCTTGGTCACGGTTTGAGAAGCATTGTTGTTGCCCGCTGTATCTGTCCGGACAATGGATTTGTCTTGTTTTTAAAGCTCATCTTCTGCCTCTAAATTCAGTTTTCACTCACTCGATGTTTATTCTAATTAAAATGTTCTTCTTCCCACCAAGTTTAAGCCAAGTGTTAGTTAAAACATAAAGCTGGTTGACAAACTTTGATATTTGTATTCTATGAGAATATGAGGTAGACATGTAAATGACAATGAAAAGCATTACTTCTCTGAATACAGTATTCATCAGCACAAAGACCACTAAGCTGATATTATATAGTAAATGGTTTGCTTTTAGTGCCCTAGAAAGAGGCTTTATGTGTCTTAGGGTAATGACAGATGACATAAATCAAACATACTGTTGCCCACAAAATCATTTAATCTTCTCTTGTTCACAGCTCATTTCAGCGTATAGCTGCACTTAGAGCAGACCTGCCATCAGTGGTAATTGCATTAGTGTGGCATCAAAATGGGGGTTTGATAAATAAGTTGCTGAAGTCTCATTCTTTGGGATGGGTTGATGCAGGATTTTTCAAAGTTTGATGGCTAAATAACATCTTTTATTGTGCAAAAAAGCAGTAACAGTGAGGGTAACCCAATCTAATGTTCTGGAGTATGAACTCAGGGAAATGTGATTTTGTGCGTGGTGTGTGTGAATTTATGTGGTGAAATGTATGTAAGGTGGGGGATCCTTTCTTGGAGCATTAGCAGTTAGTTGTGGCCAAAACTACAGAATAACTTTTGGCAGTCCCACTACTCCTGCATCTGCATGAGGAAACAATAGAACATTTTTCTTTGACAACAATAAAAACAAAACAGGGACTGGGGAGGGGTGAATGGATTTATTGGAAAGAACTTATTTTCCTTGTCATAAAAGCAAAGGAAAACAGCAGATCATACATTGGGGTTTGCATTCTGATTTGAACTATGAATTTAGAACTTAGTTTGTGTTGTATGTCTTTAATAATTATACCTACAAACTTGCAGTTTGTTAGCTGACATGGTTTTATGAGTTGCAACTGAATAGAACATGAAGAATCATAGAATCGTCGTGGAATAGTGTAGGTTGGAAGGGATCTTAAAGATCATCCAGTTCCAACCCCCCTGCCATCAGCAGGGACACCTTCCACTAGACCAGGTTGCTCAGAGCCTCATCCAGCCTGGCCCTGAACACTTCCAGGGAGAAGCATCCACAGCTTCTCTGGGCAACCTGTTCCAGTGTCTGACCACCCTCACAGTGAAAAACTTCTTCCTAATATCTAATCTAAACCTCCCCTCTTTCAGTTTCAAGCCATTTCCCCTTGTTCTATCACTCCCTGCCTTTGTCAAAAGTCCCTCCCCAGCCTTCCTGTAGCCCCTTCAGATCTCCCTGGAGCCTTCTCTTCTCCAGGCTGAACAGCCCCAACTCTCTCAGTCTGTCCTCACAGGAAAGGTGCTCCAGCCCTCGGATCATCCTCGTGGCCTCCTCTGGACTCGTTCTAACAGGTCCATGTCTTTCTCGTGTTGGGGGCTCCAGAACTGGACACAGCACTCCTGATGGGGCCTTACGAGAGCGGAGTAGAGGGGGAGAATCCCCTCCCTCTACCTGCTGGCCACGCTTCTCTTGATGCAGCCCAGGACATGGTTGGCAGATACATAGAATTTAAATGTAATAAACTTGCTTCAGAAATCTACTTATGAGATTTTGTTTGTCAAAGGAACAGTTGACTTGTATATTTTAACTAGTAAAAGGGAACAATGGTTGATTAAAATAGTAGTCTGGGTTTATGGGATTTCACAGAAGCAGTAAAAAGAGAGACAAGCCTTTTAGTAACAAGGAACAGATAATTTTAAGTAATAGTGTGATGTGAACAGGTTGTGCTAACAGGTTGAGTTTATCATAGGTGGCAGAATGAATGGGAGGGAGGAAGTAAGGGGGTAACTTGGGTCTCTATGGTGAGAGGAGCTTTGTTTAGGAAGAGTGTTTCTTGTATTGCAGCTTCCGTTGGCTGTGTTTGTGTTCCAGACTTTGAGCCTGTGATCGCTGACATGCTGTAGAGGAGCTGCAGATTTAGCAAAGATCTTGGCATATTGGAGTTTGTTAAATTTCCTTGCACAGAAGTGGAAAAAAACCCCATTTTGTTATGTTTTGAACAGATGAAACGTTGTGAGACCTGTCTCTACTATGTATTATAGTTATCAGTTTACAGTTCTCTGAGAGTGCTGTGTGTGATGTCACATTAAGGCACTACTACTGCATTTATAAAATGTGCCAAGAAGTTTTAGACATTAAGTCTCCTTGTAGTAAAGCAAAACCAAGCAAACCACCCTCCAGACAAATAATTAGAAAACTTTAGTTAAGGGGATACCTTACCAGAAAGAAGTACTTGGTTTAGGGCCCGTAACACTTATAAGCCACTATGGTATAATAATGCTTATGAGAAATACGGTTGTGCTTAAGTTGGGTGCAGTTAAAATGAAGATATTAAGTTGTGCCAAGCCATAGGACTTACAATTACCGTTAGCTTCCATACACAGGAGTTTAAACTGATGGGGGGAGGGAATGAAAGTCATTACTTCTGTAAGACACATAACTACCCTGAAGCTACTGCTGAGAAGGACGCAAGCAACAAAGGAAAGTTGCTTGGCAGAAGTGGGGAGCTGTGTGTGCTTGGGGGCTCTCCTGGTTGTACAAGGTTACACTCCGTTTCCATGTCCCTGATGCAACAGACTGAGACAACTTATTTAGCATGCTTGTGCTCTACCATAAACTTCTGTCAGTATCACTTGGGAACCCCCACAGAGGACAGGTATGTCCTCTTACTGCCAGTTTGGAGACAATTTGAGTCTGCTCTATGGGAAAAGGGTTTTCCAAGGATGGTGTTAATTTCCAGGGTACACTTGCTTCTGCCATGTATGCATCCCTTGAATTTGCTGGCACTGCTGACAATCTGAGCCTGATCACTTGTCGGGGGTCACTTGATAAAGTAGACCTTTTTCACAGATCGCTGTTTTCTACTTTGTTTTTTCCAGAATGAATAGAGCTGAATCTTATATTTGAGAGAGGCCTGACTCAGCTGCCGTGTAACACCAGAACAGCAGTAGCTTCTCTTGGTAGAAAGCCTAAGCCTCAGTGTTCTTATGAGTTATACAAGTTAAAAACAAACAGCAACAACAAAAAAACCCAACATCAACAAAACAACAAAAACAAGCAAACAAAAAACCACCACCAAACAAAAAAACTTGCTTATAGTTGAATTAATAGTTAAATTCCAGAAGATATTTCACTGTCTGCAGGAGGGCTGTTTTGTACAAGCCAGCCAAAATGTGAATTACCAATGTGCAGAACCTCCTTACCATTGTTTGAAGCTGAACAGGCATCTGAGGTTTCCACGTGTCACAGCTGAGCACAGAGGAGAGGGTGACAGGACACAGGTGTGGCCTGGTATCTCCCCTTTATTTCCCAGTGCCGAGATGCCTCTTTGGCTGGTTAGCTGGATCTGAACCAAAATGTGGAGAAGGCAGGAGCACCTCACAGGTTTAAGCTTTCTACTTCTTCCCATAATAACTGAGGAAAAACCTTTCCTTTCAGGAAAAATTCATTTTTGTTAAATTAGCCAGGTAGAACTAGCAGAAACTTAGTCCAATGGCCTCAGGTTCCTTTTGTTTGCTTTTTATATTGGAAAAGTGTTTATCACAGAAATTTCTTAAAATTTGTTTTAAGTATTCTTTTTTTTTATAATGAGTAGTTGCATAATGTGTTCCCAGCCCTTCCCTTTGCTGCCTTATAAGGGAGTTAACCAGAATGCCAGCCAACTATCAGCCTGATGATTGTTCCACTTAAAATATCACAGCATGCTGAGTCCTGTATGTAAAGGAAATCTTATATTAGTAGCTCCACAGACAGAAGCATTGTACTGCATTGTTTAAAGGCAGTTGTTGTTTCTTGAAGTTAAAGATAACTGAATTCTTCTGGTTTGTGGTATTTATTCTTTTGCAGAGCTGGAAAGGAGAGCAAATTCAGTCAAAGTAAGCATTTAATGGGAGTACCTGTTTTTTACAAACTGTGGAAACTGAATATGGAGAATGAAGTCTGTTTAACAATAATTAAAAGTATAATTTAACAAGCACTAACATCTGGAATTCGTAAGGAAATGCTGTGTTCCTCATAGGAGCTTTGCTGTGGGATACTAGGCAATCATACAGCCATGAAAGATGTGGCTGTTCCAAGCTGTAACAGCCGACTGTTAAAGCACAATCCTGTTTAGTGGAGTGGTGGCTTCTGGTTAATAGATATTTGTGTAGCAAATGGACTTGGCGAGACTTCTCTACCGAGTAAGGTTGTCTTATGGCACAGATGATAATAGTGGCGTGTCTTGGAAAGCAGTTAAGTGCATCGCAGGGAACTCTGACTGTCGAGGTGGAAAAAAAGAATTACATAACTTCTAGTGTCATTAACGTGCATCTTTGTCAGTGGATTTGGTTGGTTTTGTTTGTACTTGGTTAGTCCACTAAAATGGTAAAGAGCGCTGGTGGAGCAGGTGAATTGATATTCTCCATTACTAACTTGCCATATTTCATTTCTGGAAATCAAAAGTTTTGTTGTGCCTGGAGAAAATTTCTCTTACTAACTAAGCTGCCTGCCTACAGTTTAAAATAATTTATTTCCTTCACTTTGTGAAATTAGTTACAGCATGAATCTTGCTTGATTTCTGTAAAAGGAAATACATTTAAATTTTGGGGGGTGGGAGGGTGGAAACCAAACAGAACAACCCTGATTGTATTCTAAATTCAATTTATAGTGAAGTCTTATTGCTTAGTCCTTCCCCAATCTTAACAGGCATTAGCATTTTAGGAAGTAATGACTAAGAGCAGAGAATCAAGGTTTATTAAAACAGGAGTTCTCTATGAATTCACCTCTCAACTCTTGTGAGTGAAGTATATGGATGAGCATTTAACATTTAAGTGTATTAGATGTATTCTCTTATATGGTTAATTATTGCATGGAGA
>NW_010320350.1:6724-23398 GCF_000700745.2 Antrostomus carolinensis
TGTCCTGTTTGTCTTCTCAGGGAGTTTAATTTAACGGAAAATTAGAGTTCATATAAAATATGTCTTATATGAGCATCTTAGCCCACTTGTGCTCTGGATGAGTTGCCTAAGTAGCAGAAAGGGTTTTTTGTGTTTTTTTGTTTTTTTTTTTCTTTATTAAAAAAATAATTGTGTTAAAAACACTTGGAACAATCTCCTGCAAATTGGTTATGCTCTGAATCATTCCAACTAAAAATTGAGTGAACTCGAAGTCAGGCAAAATTACAGTAAGACAAATAAAAATCTGTAGAACAGAGGCTGTTTTGAAGTATTTGAAAAGCCCAAAGATGCAGAATATGGATGTTACATGAAACACTTAGCGAGGGGAGGGTAGGGGGATCCTCGGAGGGGGAAATAAACACGTGTATGTGGTATAAAACATTAATATAATTGATCTTTATTATCTGCTTAGAAGAGATACATGTGGAACTGAAGTGCCATAAAGCTCCTCCTGGTATTCTTCAGATGAATCTGAGTGTTACAGCTGTCACTGAGGATGACTTATACAAGCCATGGTGTGGTTAGATAGCAACAGAAGTTGAGGCTGTGGTTCTCAAGTTGAGTGAACCACAGATTACTGTCAAGCCACAACACACTCCCAGACCATCATGCACCTTTGATTAAGAAACATTCCTGTCCCACTGACCAGCTGCACGCTGCTGATGGTGTCTGTGGACTGCAGGCTGGAAATCAGTATGTTATGATGAGCTGTGGTATTAGGAATGATCATCTGGAAATCCAAAATCAGTTATTTTGATTTGGAAGATGAAGGGAGTAGAGAAGGGAATTCCTTCCTCCCCCTTTTAGATCTTTTTTCATCTCCTTTTTTTTCCCTCCCTGTTTCTTTTTCATGAGGCAGTGATAAAGGGAAAGTAACAAAATGGAATGCTTTAGATTTTCAAGCTTTGCTGGCAAACCTTCAAAGAAACTGGAAAATTTTTTAGCTTCTTTCTTAATGTCACAGCACGTACCACTTCTTGACCAGTGGTAGTTCTCAGTAATTAGCAGTGTTTACAGGCAACATTCATCCATTCCTTCAACAGGAAGGAACACACTGAAGTCACTGTGAGATCCAGGTGCGCAAGGAAATGCCAAGTTGTATCCAAAGATTTGAGGCCATGTAGCTAAGGTAGTGTTACAGGAGAACAAATGTGTGGGATGATGAAAACTTAGATTTCAGCTGTGCTGGCATGGTAGTAATATATGGAAAAATGGAGCTGTCCAGGTGAGGATTATAATATGTTTACCAGCTAATCAGTTTGAGCATATAAATCTTGGCATTTCCAAAGGGTTGGATACACCTGGGATGTAATTTAGGTGGAAGTGAAATTGTATTGGAGTTTCTTGTGACAAGAATGGTGATGTGTCTTCTTGTCTTCCAAAACTTACTGCTCTGGGCTTTGTTGTGGTGAAGAGTGTGAAATAAATGCCATACTGGTACCATCAATCCCCCTGACGGTGCTGTGAATCTCTGACAGTGGATGTGTTAACCAATGTGTGGATATTCAAGTTGACTTAATGTATTGCAGCTCTAATCCCAACTCCTTGGATCAGTATTGCTGGTGCTGATACCACTGTAGGGTGACTTAAAGGAACTTTCCACTTGGCTTTTCAGAAGGTAACCAGAGTACAACCTGCAGGTTCTCTGCTATCACAGTGCCACTTGCTCTCAGTTCATGCTGAAAGCGTTGTCTCTGACAGCTGTGGTTCATCCATAGCTCCAAAGTCTTAGGCTTACACTTGGATATGTTTAAGCCCCGTTTAGCCCCAGAGGGCACCTGATTCATGTTAACTGTTTGCTTTTGCTCACAGACATTTAAACCAATTGTGTAGTGGCAGATGATAAAAGGAGAACAAATCCCTTTCAGTGTTCAGGAAAAACAGATGAATGTTATATCACCCAAACAAGAGAGAAGAGAATTTCACATGTCTGAATAGACCGTGCCCTACTGTTGCTCACAGCTTGGGCTGCAACCTGCTGCTGACAGAATAACTTTGCTGAACACATCTGCTGGAAACTAGCAAACCTGCCAAAAATGCTGCTGCCTTCACTTTTGCTTGTCAGTAAGTTGCAAAAACTCTGGCCATGGGGAGGGTACAATGAAGAAATATGTTTGCCCATTATCTGTTTAAATAAGCAAAATAACTTTCTGCTTTGTAAAATCATTTTACAATTAAAAGCAACATTTGGGAAAAAAATCATTAATAGATACACGTCCATTTTTTCATGTGTACTTCAGGTCACTGTGTTTGAAGGGATTGAAACAATAGTGGAAAGTAAAGAATGAAAAAGGAAGTAATTGTGAGGTAATTAGGGGAAAATTGTTATACTCTAATAAAGTTAATTAATTTTAGCTGATTTTCTCTCTGCCTTTTTTATTAAACAAGCAGCAATATTTAGAAAGCCAATTTTGATTTTGTTTACAGTCCAATCTCAGTTTTGGATTTTGACCCCCAGGCATCAGATGAACCTTTGTTGTTTAGGCAGTAAAGGCTGCAAGAGAGTTATGATGACTATTTTGGTTATATTATTTCTCTTTTTCAGTTAAAAAATATTGAAACCTATTAGTGTTCTTTGTATTTTTTCCCGTATAGAAGCTCACTTTTGAGACTAGTCTTGGCAGTATATTTCTTATTTCTAGTCAACTGTATTTTTCTCAGTCTCAGAAACACGATGTAAATGTATTTTCTTGCTTCCTTTGCCTAAGTGCTCGGAAGCAGTCATGTCATCTTTAAATGATGCTGCCGTACAGACTAAGAGGATAAAAGCTTCTGTATTCTTACTTAGGACATTAGAGAGAGAGAGTGAATCTTCATCTGCCTCTTTGCAGTTGAAGAATGCAGTTGCATGATGAGATTTTCTTCTGTCATTGTGGAATCTAAGTGCTTTTCCTCCCTCTCTTGCCTGCCAAGGCTTGGCTGGATTTTACTGCGAAGATGTTGGTTAAGTAAGGTCCACTCACCCCCCATTCTCTTTGAATTGTAAAGTAAATCCTGTCCAGATATTGCAAACTAATAAACTGCAGTAAGAACAGTGCAGATGAAGCTCCATATTTGTCTTGGATGGAAGGCCAGACTTCTGTCTGGAATGCCTGAATCTATGTTTTGGGTGCAGCTTCCTTCTGTGATCATCTTGTCAACAAAGCATCTGATTTACAAGATGAAGTCACTTACCAAATTAGGCTCCCATCATATATGTACATCTACAGAGGGAAACAGGGGCTTTTTTGCTCATGATGTAACAAGTGCTGCATCTGCTTATGCTCCCCCCCCCCCCCTTTTTTTTTTCCCCTCTTCCTTGGGTAGATCAGGAATGTAGTTTGTGCTTGACCAAGAGTGCAGGACTTCTAACAGAAATAAAATTTGGCTAACCCTACTTTTTACAAGGAAGCTGCACTGAATGCATTCTAATGGCTTTCCAGATCAGTGGGATCTAAATTAATATTTGTCAATGATTAATGTGTGACTGAAATAAACACTGAATAATTTTATTATTATTCTTGGCTTTCTTTGGTACCTCAGTCAATGCTGCTTCTAAGCAAGAAGCCTCTTTTGTTGATAGGATGCTAAATCTACTTCCCATATTGAATTTGGTGGTATAATTCTCATTAACTTTGAGGGAGAGGGGATTGACAAGGGATAATCTAGCCTCTGTTGTGGACACCTAGGACCTCTTTTCAAATGACAGGTAGAGTGAAGATATATGAATGTACCAAGGTACCAAGATGTTTTTATAAGAGCTTTTTCAATATTGAAAGATCTGGTACTCTTTGAGGTACTGACCACATTTGACCCTGTGTACTTCATAGACACCATTCAATTAGTTGAACAGCTGTTTACTAAGCACTGAAATTCAGAAGGCCTTCGTCTTCTTTCAATGAAATTCATTTTCTTCTTTAAACTCAGCATGTCTAAATTCACTGAGCAGCACTGATCCCCTAATATTAAATGTGTTTATATTCAATTACTTTATGCCATCCCATTGCAAAAAAGTTCAAATAAATTAATATAGTCAACTGATTTTTCAAAACTGTTGCACTGAATTGTCTTTGTGACATGTACAACTTTGCTTTCTAGTAGAGTTAATTCTCTGGGATTTATATAGTGCTTTGTGGGGATGTGGTGATTTAATATGAGAAATGAAGGTCAATATTCATGATGGAAGATTTTAATCCCATATTATCTGTATCCTCTTAAAATTATTCTGTTTTCTTAAAGCAGAGTTTAAAATATTGTTACTTTTTCTTAGTTTTCTAAGTTTATATTACTTGCTTCATGGCTCTTTACTGGCAAAGGTGAGGCAAATATTGCTAATGATATGAGTCCTTGAAATTAAGCTGTTTATTCATGGTGAGCCTATGTTTGTATGCTAAATTTTCTTAAAGAAAAATACTTGGGAGTTCTTAAACTTTTGTTGGTTCCAGAAAGCAGAAATGCAGTTCACATGTGGGATGGGAATATTTCTGTTATCTGCTCTCCTTTTGTGTGGCTCTGGCGTGTTGAAAGTCAGTAGTTCTTGGTTTTTCCTACTGAGAAAGTGTGGGGTTACATGTGTTACTTAAATAAATACTTAGATTAGTTCATGTTTTGTAAAAACACACTGGGATACTTTCACCAAAGATGCTAGGTAAAAGCAGCTTGTGTTTTGAAGGAACGTGCTATTTTGAGGGAGGATAATTCATTTTCCTCACCTTACTCAGTCCTTGGCCTTTAGAATGGTATCAACAAAGGAAGTGACTCTTACCGATGCTTTTGTGATGTGGTTCCTAATTTATTGAGTGCTGGACTGAGATCCATTGACTCATTTCACGTAAGCCACCAAAGTGCTGTTTCCAGTTATTGCCTGGACCTTCAGGTCTTTGAGCTGAAAGATGCCATCTCTGACTGCCAGCCGTGCTTCACAAGAAACATAAGACTTGCACTACAAATATTTCAACGTTATAATTCACCTTTGAAGTTTTGGCACTTGTTTGGCAAAGGATGTCTCCAAAGAGGTATTTTTAGCAAACACTATATATAAAGCTTCAGATCTTCATCTTTCTTCTTTATGTGGAGAATATTTTTGCTGTCTGTGATGTGCCCAGAGTCAAAGGATGCAAAAATGACAATATGCTCAAACCACAGTTGGATTCAAATTGTCTTAAGTTCTGTGGGAGCTGTGTCTATCCGCATTAGACAGTTACCTGGTCCTCCTCTGCTGGAGTCCAGCGCTCTGTGATAGAAATGGGGATGCAGAGGGATGCCACCTTTTTTTTTTTTTTTTTTTTTTTCTTCATTTGGCCCTTGGAACGTGTTTTAACTCTAAGTCACATCCGTTTGCTGTAGGACTACTATTTGATAAGGCTGAGTTTCTAAAAGTGCTTGAGAAACCTGTTATAATCATGGCCAATAGTTACAGGCTTTTGAGATCATCAGCAGAAGCAAACTGCTAAATCCAAAGATTAATTCCAGGTACCCTCATCACAATGAGTTGGCACTGTATCAGCTGCCGGGCAGGATTCATCTTTTAAGCACCCTTGGGTGCTCAAAAGTTGCACATCTAAGCCAGTCAGTTGCTTTACCAACCTCTGTAGTCAGTGGAGAGGAAGAAGCACTAAGAGGGGATGTTTGCTTCTACCTTCTGTGACGGGGACTGTTTTAGGACTCTGCCACTACAGCTGGTAGAACAGAGATTAACACGTTTTTCAGGAGAAAAAGATGGGTACAAGCAAGGTCCCAGTGGACTTCCAGTTGTGCAGCCTCAAATGCCTGTGTATGCTCTGAAACTGCTGTGTGGCTTGGGAGTAGCTTCCTATGGCAGTTGACATTTCAACCATAATAAAGTTTGCTGGCTTCACCTGGGTAAAATACCACTGCAGGTGCATGCAAAAACTTGTGAATCCACAGACTCTTTTTGTTTTGCTGACAACATAGTCAGAATCCATTTGTTTCTCTCCAGAAGAGCGTGAAGAATGTTTCCTCAACAGCAGCTGAGAGAGCCTGAGGGCCCAGTGTAAACAGCAGTGTAAGTAGTTAGAGCTCCTCTGCAGTTGCACCTCTGGAAAACCCAGGGCTCAGGTCAACTGAGCTTTTTTTTCTCCACTTTTTTCTGTTTTCTTGCTGTAATTCTGTTTTTTTTCCCCATAGTTCATTGTACCATTTAGTATTAAAAATAGGATTCCATAAAACATTTTTATATTCCTTAAGCACACATATTTTTCAAACATGGATCTGTATGAAGCCTTGCCAGAGAAACAGCTTGCCTTTCCCCAGTGCCGACCTGATCTGACTGTAATAATAATAAACTCAAGGTAAGAGTCAGGGCTAATGCAGTGATTCCATGTCTCAGCTCTTCCTTTAGGTGTCTGACAGCTTCTAGAAATTACACTTCAGATGCTGGTGGTGCTGCATAGTTGATTATTTTTTATTTTTATTAATTTTTATTTTTTATTTTGGCTACTCTGATTAATTTTGTTGTGGCTCAGTTTCCTCATGTCTAAAATCAGATTAAAGTTATCCTCATATTCTGAGAACTAGATGTGGAGAGTGCTATGTACGCCTATATATTATCTTGGATGTATTAGTAATTTCTACTACGAACTGGGTGGAATTGGAAAGGGTCTGCTCCCCAGGCCACCATAGACAGTTGTTACAAGACAGGAATCTCTGGTCAAGTTCTTTTCTTGCTCATACACCTTCAAAGTCCTCCCAGGCTTGGGCCTGGTCTCATTTACTTTCCTTCATAGTCAGCTGTGATAAAATTGCTGAATTGCTTTACTAAGATGATGTTACTTTATGTCTCAGTTTTGCAAAGTACCTGGAGATCTGAATGGAGAATACTTTAAAAGGCAAATATAATTTGCTTGAAAGCTGGGAGACAGGTGCATTGCATAGGGAAGCAGAATAAAGCTTGGAGTTCCAGTTCATTAGAAGATGAACATACTTTCTGGCATTATTAGCATGAGGCATAACCCAAAGGAGAGGAAAGCAGGTTGAGGTGTGGTAACAACCCCAAGAGACCTTTGTGGCTTTGGGCACACTGGGAAGGGGGAAGAGCGCACCTTCTCTCCTGGAGGCTGCCAGTACAGCAACAGCAGCTTCCCTGTGCTTTCAGGAGTTGCTGAATTTTCCATAATTTATTTTCTTATTGATTTATTTTGCAAGATTTTACTTAAGGGGATGCAGGGGGAAAAAAAAAAAAAAAAAGAAAAACAAAAAAACCCCCCCAAAAACTCCTAGCCTCCAGATCTTGCTTCCATCCCTGTGTTATCATCTTAGACCTAGGGGAGTAATTACATTTTTATTATGCAACTAGGCTAGGGAAGTAGGTAGGGCTCAATATCAATTGGGGCATAATCTGTGAAGTAAAAAGTGCTAGTTTTTGCACAGACCTTTTCTGACTGCCAGGGATACTTCTAAAATAAGGTATTTCCCTTGGTTTTCTTTTTGTAAATGACTGCAAGTTGAAGTGTATTTTAAGACTCAATTGAAGCAATAATTAATCACAAATGGAATTGATTTTGATTCTGTATTAATACTACATTATTAGACTCTTTTCTCTTTATTTTTCTAGTGCTTTTTATATTTTCAGAAGTGAAGAGAATATAGTAGAGCAACTGCTTCCTAGTGATTTGTGAAATTGAGAAGTATTCTCTCTTGCCCTGTGTTAAATCAATGTGACAAACTACATTCCTGATATTATGTGTAGCTTTAAAGGGAAACTGGTAAAGCTTTCCAAATGTCCATTTATCAACATTTTAAAATTTTAGAAGTATTTTAAAAGACAGCTGATTAATGTTATTTGCATATGAGCAACAGCATGTGTAAACATTGACTGGGGAGTCATTCAAATGAATGCTTTCAGCTGGTTTCATAATAACATTTTACCAAGGCTGTGAGTGTAGCTCAACTTGGAAATGTTATCGCCAAACTTGGCCACTTCTGGTGTATTAATATTTAATTGTCCTTTCTATTTCCTTTTTCCCATGTATTTTCCTCTGATTTCTGAAATCAGAATGAGACTTCAACCCTGTCCATGGAACAGTGAGAAACATCTCAGTTGCTTATCTTGCTCCACACCCTTCCAAATCCACAATGTACAGATTAATGCCTGTTCTGCAGTCAGCTCTAGCAGTTAACTGGGTGTCCAGTCTGATCGAATGGGCAGCTCAGAGAAGTGCAATGACAAAGGAGCAGCCACATGCCTCGTAAGTTTTGGGGCCAAGTTAAATAATAAATTTTCAGAATAAGTAATTTTTTAAATATTTCTTTAGCATCTTTTCTCTTAAGAGCCCAGGTTCTTTGTACATATGAACTCATTAAGTCTCCTAACATGACCTGCTAGATACAGGAATGACAATATTTGTTTTCATGTAACATAAATGAAGCACACCCTAAGTACATTTTTTCTTTCTTTTTTTCTATAGGGTTTGTTTTTGCACATGGGAAATAAAAAAGAATCTAGATCATATGTTACTTAATGCAGTTTCCTGTGTTGTAGCTGCAAGAGCATCCTTCCTCTGTAAATACATCATCTGCAGTTAGGAAAAGAAAACTCAAAATATTCATTACTTCAACGCTTGCTTCATTGGCAAATACCAGGAATTTAATGTGGTTTTATTTTGCAGGAAGATTTGTCCACCTCAAGTCACCATTAGAGGCTGTGTTAGGAATACCTTTACTGGTTACTCTGCCAGTAGATTGTTGAGTAGAATGAGAGGAGACTCATTAAGGAATGAGCAAGCAATTAGAATGGGCCTTATGGTGGTGGTGGATGTTCCCGGTGTGTTACTGTAGATCAGGTTCTAGGCTTTGCTCTAGGTCTTTACTCTTGACATTATTTGGGTGAGCATAAAACTATAAAAATTCAAGCACAAATTATGTCTGTGTCTGTTGCATAGTGTAGACATCTGCTCCATGTCACCATTGCTGTTTGAGCTTGCTTGTCTGTGTTGGGCTTTGTTCAACATACAGGAACCAAGCAGTGATCCAGGAGGAGCACTTAGCATGGCTTCTGAAGCAGCGCATAGTACAAACCCTCTGTGGTCTTTATGAATGACCCTAGCTATATTTACAAAGAGTATAGAGTATCACAGATGATTCAGGATAGATGTTCAGCTGTTCATCATGATCAGCCTCACCATAACCTTTTTTATAAATATCAAATTAATTATGTTCTTTAGTGTTGCAGCTTGAAGTAAAGGGGATGTGAGAAAGTAGTCATAGCCTTTTTGAAAGCTTTTCATAGCTGTCCTCTCCATCAGCCCATTTCCAAATGGAGCCAGCAAAAGTTGGTGCAAAAAGAATGGGACTCATTGGTGAGAACGTATCTTTAACAGTTGTCATGGTTTAGGCTCTGGGTTTTATGTTGTACCCAATGTGAATTACTGGGCACTGTGAAAAGGAATGGTCCTGTCCTCCCATTGCCACAAGTCTATCCAAACTCTACTTGGTCGTAGCCCAAGTCTGAGTACCTGCGAAAGGGACAGTGCTGTTCTCCCACTTGTCCTCTGTGCCTATCCATGTTTCATAACTCTTCTTTCACAGAATTTGGCAGTTGTATAGATGGAGGGTGGGACAAATGAACTTGCTGAATTTATGGAATGTTCCCCTTTTTACAGGAGGAAGGGAGTGGTTGGTAGCTTCAGTTTGTCAGGCTGCTGAGTTGACCTAATTCACCTGTGGCTACATTTAATGAGAACACTGTAAGAATGTGTGGCCAGGGATCAGCAAAGTGAGGAGGAGGGAGTTCTCTCTCTAAGAAGCAGTTTGTAGACCTGCATTGACACTCCTTGAAACAGGACTTGGCAGTGATGTCTTATTCTTTCTGCGTAAGGACCTTGTGCATGGGAGCCATCCCCGTAAGGAAATATTGATGTTAAATAATATTTCAGAAGTGGAAATGATCTCATTCTTCCTACGTCTTGTTTGGGTTTTTCTTTGGCTACTATTTATGGGAAATAGCTGGTTGTATCCAACTTGTGAAGCAATTCAGATCGCTGCCTGAAAGACCTCTTTATTTGCCACTCCACCAGTCTCCATCTTTACACATTGTTTGCACTAAACGGGTATTTCTGTTCGAATTTCCTGCAGGTAACTCCACTTGGCTTTGTCTCCATTTAGCAGATAAAGAAATGGAGGCACAATGATGCTTGGTCACCTTACAGGGCAATAGAGACTTATACCATGAGAAGGAACAGTGAGAGCCATTCTGCAGGAACACAAGTGTTGCTTTTCCTTCTACTTTCCTGTTAAGCCCATATCTTTGTATGAGGTGACCTGTATTCCATGAAGAGTCCTCTTGCTAACGAGTCTTGCTCCTTTTCTCAATGGAGAGTGTGCTTAGCCCTCAGGATGTGTTGCAAGACTGTTCTGAAGGCTTTCTTGGTGGGAAAGGTTTGCTCCTAGAGAGGTTGTTGTCTTGTTCTCTTACTCTTGCCATAATCAATTTCATCTTGAAAGTGTGTGAAACTGGGTTCTTTTAAGATTTTTTTTTTTTTTTTTTTTTAATCCCCTTGGAATTTTTTCCCCTTTGGAAATTTGCCCATTCTTGCATGTTTAACTGTAGCATAGCAGCTACATGCAGTCTTAGTATCTTTTAGAAACTTAAGCAGATATCCTCTGTTCTTTTCCCTCTCACGTTCTCTCTCACAGCTGAATATAGCCAGAGCTTTTGTCCACACCCTGCTTTTTGCCTCTCTTGTGCTTTAACTAGGAAACCAGATAATTGAATCAAATCTCTGAGATTAATTTAGAGGAAAACACCACCCATTTTGAGTGAGCTTTCGCAGGCCAAGACTGGAGAATGATGTTCCACAGGGAACCCATCACAGACATCATCATCTTTCACCTAAGTGCAAATCTTTTGTTTCCTTTTCCTTTTTGCTTTTCTCTTATCTGCCTAGAAGGGTGGATATGTGATTGTGTAGAAGGGATCATGTGTATATACACATATCCATAACAAAGCACTCTTCTGGTCACTCTTCAGCCCTAGAGGAGACAAACAGTTGGGACATTAAGCAATAGGCTGCAAGAAGACTCTCTGATTTCATGAAGGTGAGGCTCTGAGTTTGCTACTAAAAAAACTGATTTAGTATATTATATATACTAATATATTTTAGTGTATATATATATTAAAGTATAATACATAGTTTAATGCCTAAACCTCTAAATCTCAGAAGGATAAGCCCCAGCTACCCACTTGCAGTGTATTTTTGTTCTCAAAGTGATATGAATGTTGAAATGTAAAAACACAGTTGTATTGACTGTTCTCCCCTAAAACAGTCTGATAATAAGGCAGAATGGTAATGTTTTCTCTTTTCAGTTGTCCTTGTTATCACTGTAGGGATCACATGTTGCCATTATGGTTCCTTCATTAAATAATATTTCTTTCTCCACCTTTGGTACCAATAGCCAGAGCTCCTGATGATTTCATGGTAAAAGTATGGCACAGCTTCATCCCCCGCATTCCAAATCTGCTTCCCATCTTCAGGCACGAGGAAGATGGTACCATGTATTCCTCTCTTACATCAAGACACCACATGCATCTTTTCATTTCTGTGTATCCTGGGCCTCATCAAGGTAGTCTGCTTTATGTGCCAACAGCTATCTCCTCCAAAAATCATAGATAAAGAAGTGAACTGTTGTAGTGGGATTTGAATGGGCAAGCATCTGCTTTCCAGTATTGCACATACTAATGAGATGCACAACCTGCATTTGCAGCTTTTTAAGGCCAGAGTGATCTGTTGTGCTCATTAACCCTGACTACAGGCGTTGCACGGGCCATAGCCGGTCATTGATGTTCCACATCTCATTTAGCGGTCAGCTCCTTTGCTGGCACAGACTTACCATGTGTAATTACTATACTTAACTTGATTGATGTCATCGAAAAAGAGTTTAGCAAGAGTCAGGGATTTGAACATACATCGGTAAAAAGGAAATCAAACTTAGTGCCCTCTTCTCCTCCAGCATTCTCCAATGCATAAATTCTTCCAAAGACGAAGCTTTCCCCCTCTGCTTCTGCCACCCTAGGCTCCTTAGAAAATAGAAAGACTTTACAGCATCCCTAAAATTTGAGTGTACAGTTTATTGGATCAAAGCTGAAAATGTATTACAATTTTAAGGAAACTTTATGCAGGTGCCATGTTAGAAACTCCTCCATTTATTCATTACTTCTGTCCTAAGTTGTGTCTCTTGGCCATGAAAGACCACAGATATAGATTAATCCACTGTGACTGAATTTTACTTTTGGACAGTAGTATATGTTTTGGAGTGGGACATATCTTTCATTAGACCTGAGCATAATTTTATCCAGAAAACCAATAACTGAGGAGGAAGCAGATTTTTGATCATTGACCTTGCTCTGTTCGTAATTATTCATGATCCAAAACATTGCAGTAAAATATTTAGCATGGGGTTTTTTTATGCCAGTTAGTTTAGCAGATCTTAAAACAATGTTTTCTTGAATATGATTAGATGCAAGTGCCTGTGAAAAGCTGAGAAGATGCTTAAATGCACAGGAATACAATTACTTCAGTAGATGGAAGAGCTTCCTGTTTTTAGACACTTCTAAGAGGACAAAGATTGGCAGCACTGTGAAACTTGAGGAGAGCCAGGAGAAAGGCATAAGACAAGGAAGCTAAAGCAAGCTATGAAATGCCATTTCACTGCACAGTAATGTTGCCTTTTCAGCAAGCTGCTGGTTTATCTTGTTGCTAATAAATTAAAATGCATTAAATCAGGTGCCACGGTAAACCCTGGAAGAGAGGGAGGGTTGCATGGGACTGCAAGTCTAGTTCCCTCGTTGTGTCTCGTGCTTCATTTAGTCCTGAGCCAGCTTCCCATTTGGAGTAAGTACTCCTTGGAGGACAGAGTGGTGTGTGGATACACCAGCACCTCTGTTCTGTTCCTGTTTCTAGCTCTAGCCCTCCGTCCTAGCTGATGGAGCAGAAGTACAACCTTTCTATTTCCTCCTCTCTCTCCATGAGGTTAATGGGATGGTTAGGGGAGTTCTGTCTTGCAGCCACACACACGTGCGCAGTAAAGCAGTTTGAGTAGGTACTGCTAAAACCCAAATGATTGGATTGTCTTAAAAAGACCCTCTGTAAAGAAAAAAATAGTTTGAGAGAACTGAGCTTATGCAGGTTTTGGTATGTCATTGCAAGTCGTTCAACACAGAGTGAGCGTTCTAAGTACAGGATGTCTCAAAATGTACTCTTAACTTTGGGACAGAGCTATTGATAGTACAGCATCAAGAATGTAATTGTATCGCCAAAGGTTGAGGCGAGCAGAGCTGAGACAGAAGGGACCTTGTTAGTGGGTTTGTATTTTTAAACTTTAGGTGACCAATATCCCATTGTTAGTTATCATATCTAAAGATTATGACGTTTGATTCAAAAGTTTCTTTGCTACTTGAAGTGGACAAAAAATTAACTCTTAAGAGGAAGAAAACAAAATGCATATAATTTATATGGGTGTAGATATATGTAGTTTATATATATATACATATATATTTTTATATATACATACATTTCACCCAGCCTGTATCTTTTCCCATCAGGGAAATGAATTTATATTTGTCAGCCGTGCTTGCTGCTCGTTGAAAGCAGCAGTGAACTGAACCACAGCCGCTGTTTATGGGAGACTTCTGCTGCTCAGCTTTGTTGAATAGCAGGAAATCCTGGAGTGCAGCAGAACTCCAATATTCAGTTTTTATTCCATATTAGGAAATATTTCCTTATCATTACTGTGGGTGTGTTGGAATGATTTGTAAGATTAATTTCTGTAAACCAAATTAAAAGCTGAGGCCCTGTCGCTTGCGTCTGGCTTTCGGACAGACTCCGTGGGAAGGAATGAAGAGGCTCAGCCTGGGAAGGGATGGCCCTTTTCAATCAACGCAGGTGAAACCACTGTCACCAAAACTATTTTGAAAGGAATCGTTTTAGCCCGGTGTGGTTCCTCAATCTGGGTTATTCAGCTTCTCGTGCTGGCACAAAGCATCGAGTGGCAGCGAGAGAGAAACAAACAGATGGTTTGATGGAAAGTGGGACAGCTTTTTTCCGAAACAGTACTGGCTAATGCCAGCTTACAGTGTGCATACAACCGTGGCCTTTGCTGGTGGTGTTGGGGGGAATCGCTGGTTTGTTTTGAAGGGTTTTTTTGCCTAGTCTACTTAGAACTCCTCCTTAATGTTTTGAGGTATTTATAGGTTTATGAGTCTACCCCAAGGTAGGAAGGTAACTTCCTTTGCTTTGAAAGGATTTCTTTCTTGGGTGCACTGAGTGAAAAGCTCCTCTGAAGTTTAGGGGGCGTGTTGGAGTCAGCCACTGACACCCCCATTTGCTCTCTGGGTCTTGCAGTCACCTGCATTTCCCTGGTGTCAGTGGTCCTAGAAGCACTGTGGCTGCTGAGGCTGCAGGATCTGTGCAGTGTTTCCAGCCCCAAGTCCACATGTCGGTGAATATCTCCTCAAGGTTTTCTCACAGTCGTGGGGATCTGGCAGTGGGAGTGTCGCTGTTTTTGGTTTACGAGCTGGGGCTGAGCGAGTCATGGAGTGCTCCTGCTTTTAGCTATGACTATAACGGGCGACTCACCCGGATGCTCCATGAGGAAAGCAAGATTGACTTAAAATGGCTAAAACATTTGAACATCTTTTGCTCTTAAATAGCAAAGCCTGTACTGACAGGGCTAATTTTACTCGGTTTCTTGGTGTTACTTTAAATGGAACAAATGTAATTCATTCTTTAACTTTAAAGTAGCAAAACTTACTAGAACATAACACACATTGGGGAATGAATAACAAACTAAAGGAAATGAAGTATATAAACTGGGTAAATGAAATGCTAAAATGTCAGTGGCAGCTTGTTGCACTCTTGTTATTTCATTTTCCCTTCTCAGATGGGGACTGTTGTAAAAACTGGAGAGCGACAGAAAGATCTGGTCTTGGCTATAATGTTTTGAAGAACAAGAATCTGCATGTGAAGCATCTGATTTGTTATATTTGGCAGGGAAAGTTGCTTCCTTCAGGTAGCATATTAAATAAAATAGAGGCTTGTGAATGGTGATACTACTGAAAACATGAATTATGTAGGAACATAATATTTATTTTTCTTTCTGAAACATACCCCAGAGCAGTGCTTGGCAAACATGCTCATCTGATAACTGTGAACTTCAGTAACAGTAGTAGCGCAGCTAACATCACCCAGATGCCAAGAGTAGGAATATTAGGTCAAAACCTATTGAGCTGAAGGGTTTTTTTTTAATTGACATAAGGGAATTTTGGACAAGGCTCTGTTCTGAACATGGAAATCTGTATTTAGTAGTAACATAAATATTAAGATCAGGCTCTGAGAGTTGAAAAATATTGGTTCATAGTTGACATAGATTGGAGTAGCTGGGTTTTCTTGTTTGCTTGCTGCTTGGAGACTTCAGAATCCTGTAGTGTTTTATTTGTTTCTGGAGGTTTCTCAAAAGCTTTAGAAGTGAATTTAAAGTGGGATATAGAAGAAGAAGGCAGGGAGCCCCTCCAGGAGGTGGTTCAGTATAAACAATTGGATGGTGAAAATATGCACAGCACAGTTGCCAAATTTGTGCTAGCAGAAACAGAAAGTCATTTTCCCTCCAGGCTGGTACCACAGTACGACCACTTTCTCCTTCTGTTTCATCACTGCAGCTATCAGCTGTTGTACAACATCTTTATCTTTGCTTTCTGTTTGCATCTCAGCTCATACCACGTACAGTTGCATGTTTCAGAAGTTGCCCAGGGTGCCTGGGTGGCTGCTGCTCCAGCTGCTGCTCCTCCCCTCGCTCTTGCTGGTATGTCACACCACCTCGTCCTGCTGAGCCTCTGGTTGCTTATTTCATTTATCTGTCCCTGCCCACTGCCTTTTGGTGTGAATCATGCCATTATTTGTGTATGGTGGGTTGGGTTTCTTTCTTCCTTTTTTTTTTTTTTTTATGTATATATCTCTCTCTCCTGTCTCTCTTTAAGAGAACCCGAACAATTTAGAGACAGCAGGGCTGGCGCTCATACTTGAAGCCTTGCTGTATCCATGCTGCCTTCCTAGGCAGTGCTTCATTTTTTAAATATAAACCTTGTCACTGGTGGTTTTCAGTGCCTGGTTTTGCAAGTTGCTTTGCTGTGTTGTCTGTAAGGAGCCCAGCAGCATGACTAAGTCTACTCTAGCTTCTCATCCAGAAGAGCTCCAGCACTGCGCATGGTGGTGATAGCTGGGGTTTCTGAAGGTACTCGCTTTATTGAGCTGTATGTGTTTACTTTGAAACAGGTCTGGTAGTGAAAGCCTATCTCTTCTTTCTCTTTTACCTTCCAGTTCTTGAAAAATGCCATTTGTATGCTTTGTTTCAGGAGCAAGTTGGATGACAAAATGTGTCACGCTGAGAAAATGGGAACTTTGAAAGGCAGAAATATGTTCCAATGTCTTCCTTTACCTAAAGGCTTCCACTCAAGAGCCAAATTCCCTTGGAATGTAAATGTAAACTTTATAAACTTAGCAGTTTTACCCTTTTTACTGCAATAGTGACCTGCCTTCCTAATTGCTGGGCTTTAGGAGTGCTTGGGTGCATAAGTTATAATTATTATCGGCCTTCCTGTGAGGTGACGTAGCTGTTTTGGGAGGAAGGATTGGTGTTCCCTGTCCT
>NW_010320350.1:23426-58086 GCF_000700745.2 Antrostomus carolinensis
TCCTAATTGGAGACCCAGCAGCGTGACATAAGTAGCATTGTTCTGTCACGTGGAAAAAACCATGATTTTCTCTCCAAGAGAACTGTATGTGTGGTATTTGCTCCCTAACTTTAAGTATGCACTAAAGAATGAGTCCAGAGTAAATTTATTCTAGGGCTGCTGTATAATTATACTACATGCATGGCTTCAAAAATAAGAAGGATATTTCCATTGTGTGACTTAGGTCCAGATTAATTTGATAGTATAGATCCAACCTTATTTGATAGTAAGAACAAGCTATATGATATAACACAGTTGTACAGGAGACTTGCCTGTAAAAAACTGGCACCTTCAGACACGTTCTTACAGAAGTGAAGCCCTCACATATTTGTATTCTCACCTAGTTATATTCTTACAAAAGTAAGAAATCATTTAAAAAGTAAACATGAAATGTTGGAAGGATCTGAAATTATGAACTTGCCTGCTTTGAGATGGGGGTGTTGTTTTTTGGTGTGTTTTGTTGTTTGGGTGGGGGTTTTTTTTCTGTCAAAGTATTTGAATCTTCACCATCACTACAGTTCAAATATTTGGTGATACAAAGTGTTATGATTATGGTCTCTACTCCACATCCCTGTCCTGTTGCTCCATTTTACAGGGTGGAAAGTATGCCAAGGGGTAATAAAGTGAATTTTTGAGATCTGTAGTACATCTTGTAGAATTCTATGATTCTATGTCAGGATCCTGTTTCATCCCTCGTTATCCTTTTCTCGTTAAAGTCTAGAGCTACCTCAATATGTAGAAATACATAAATATGTCTAAAATTACCAAGTGTCAAACTTCCATCCTTCCTTCCTGCCAAGTGACAGCTTTGTGCTCACTCTCTTCTTCGCACATCCTGGGTGTCCCAAGATGGAACTGTGGAGGCTGGAGATGATGTGCAAGAGGCTTGGATTTTGTGTTCTCATCCCTTCCTGATTAGAAAATGATCCCACAAGGTGCCAAGGGTTTCTTTCAGGGAAGAACAGTTCTCCAGGTGCCTTTATTTCTTCCATCTCTCTCCTCTTCTGAGTTATTGTAGCAGGTGGAATCAGGTGCCTCAGTGATTTTGCTCTGATTAACCAGAGACTGAATCCAGTAGTGCAATATGAAAACATTAATGATGGACTGTGGGAACTGCCAAGAAGCACCCTGGAGTGGATGTGAGTTTTGAGTTACCAGATGTGTAGCAGAAGCCGGGTGTGGGTTTTCAGAAGTGGAAACGCTTTCAGGAAAATCAGTCAAGGGTTTAACTTAGAATTGTTGAGATAGATGAGGGCACAGACTGAAGTAATAAACACTGCTTGGCCTTTCTCTGCTTCCCAATCAGGAAAGATCTGGGAATAAAAAGATCAAATGTATGCTTGGACCAGACAGCAGTTCTCTACCAGAAAGGAGATGGTTGGTCAGGACAGACTTGCTCAAAAGAGACTCTGGAAAACTCCAGCTTGTTAGCATTGGGCCTGCTGTCCCCTTTCTGCTGCTGTATGCTGCTCTCCCTTATCCTTCAGGAACATTCATCATCTCCTCGCTGCTATGCTGCTGTCCCACCTGCCTCTCAGGGTAAGTTGTCCACTGTAGCTCCTCACCCCTCTCTCTCCCGTGAGAGCACCATAGGTGCTGGCTGCTGAGCAGAGCGGGCATCAGGAGAAAGGCTCATGCTGTGAGTTCAGCTGTCCACCCGGGAGGCACAGGCTCAATTTCTGAGCCAAGCAATACATACGGCGTCTCTGCTTCTGGCAGCTCTGAGAGGTTGTCCCGTGGGCTGCGTGCTGCTCAGTGTCTCCTGTCGATTAGGTCGGTTTGATGTCTTTCTCATTCACAGCCCGTGGTCTGACGCTTTTTCCGAAGTAACAGGCCCTTTGGAAATAAAGGTCTTTGGTCCTTATCAACCAGAGGAGTTTTGTCCAAATGCATCTGGCTGGTTAGTAATGGCCTTGTTTGTGGTCCAGGAAGCCTAATGCAAGGCTGGTATTAGCAGGAGTAGAATGGTTCCATTATGTAAATGGCATGCATTTGATTAATTAGTAGTTTTTTGAGGGCATTTCCAAGAACTATGGGTGGCACCTTCTCAAAATGTTCCCATTAACGTGCTGAGGTCAGTAGAAGTAGTGTGCTGTCAATAAAAGGTCCCATTTTGAAGGTTTTCCTTCCCACCCCCCCATCCCTTTTGGCATCATTTGTTTGCAAAGATCATGCTTCAGGATTTTACTTGATTACTCCCAACTGAATATTTTGTCTAGGATGTAGGTTTGTGCTTTGCTGGGAGTTTGTTAGGGGAAGCAGAGAGGTGGGAGGAAAAGGGGTGGAGAGGTTTTCTCGGATGTGATGTGATGTAGACTTTGTGGGGTACTTTCTGTCTCCTGCCAGGTCTTTGCTCTTTTCCACTTACTTTTGGGAACCTGGAGAGCTCAGGGTACTTCTTGGTTTTACAAAGTTGATTTTCCCCACCACCAGCAATGGACCTAATTGGGACAAATTGCAAACTGAGCAAATGTAAAGTGAATTCTGTCTCAAGGAAATGCTCTGCTGTGGTACAGCGTGGTCCAGGGGCAAGGCTGGTGGAGGGGGGGTGCAGGGCATGTGGGATGTGGGAAGGAAACGCTTCTGGTGATGTATCCCTCCTCCTCTGGTGGGCTCATGCCGTGGTATGACAGTGAAGTCAATACAAGTTTCTTCTCTGTTAAATAGCTTTCTCTGAGCTCACTAGCTTATGGGTTGGGTCTTCGTCTTTATTTTCCTACCCCGCTATTTATAGCGTGGTGTGCTAGGGCCAGAATTGTTACCTCCTTTTTTACTGGCTTAATAAAATCAAGTGACTTAGTTTTGCTGTTTGGTAATGTCTGCATTTGTAAGCATAGGAGCATGGGGAAAACGAATTAACAGGAAACAAAATTGCAGTGTTATTTTATCCTACCAGGAATACAAGACCTGCAAAGAATAAATATCCTGTTACTTGCTGGTGCTAGAGTGTGCTCATTATCCCTTAAGTAAAGGTTAATCCGTTTCAAGCCTGAGTTAATGCTATGCCATCCTAACATTCCAAAATGATCAGAAGGTGGGCTTTCACTCCTGTCAGGTCATCTATTGAAATAACTTAGTCACAGATGCCAGCGTGTGGTCAGCAGTTGCTCTGTTTGATTTGGGTGTGTCAACATGTTGTAGGTTTTGCGCTCAGATACCTGGTTTATATTTATCTTTTCCCACCTGTCAAGGGAGAAAGAGAGTGTAATATTGTATAACAGACTCAATATAGAGAGCAGAGCCAAGTTCTCCAACTTTTCAAGAAGTATCTGGTATGGGGTACATGTTTGTGTGGAGAGTAAACCCCTTAATTTTTAGTGAGATTATTAACAGTTGGCAGCTCTCATCCATCTTTGGTAGAAAATTGAAAAGGATAAAAGATTGATTAAAAAATAGAAGTATTGACATCATCATAAAGCAGCTGTAGTGCTATTAAAACCTCATTGTATATGTATAGACATACATCTTTATCCTCAGAACTCTGGCGTCTTGCGCACTCCAAAATACACAGCTAAAATAATATCTACATAATGCTATAAAACGCCTTTATTTGTGACACAGCAGCTGTGTTTCTGGCAACAAGTATCTTATTGTCACATCAAATCCAATTAAAAATCCACAAGTTGAAATGCCATCTTCACAGAGGGTAGCAGGCAAATCCAAACAGAAAACCCGGAGCAGAATTAAGCAATCTTCCTGTCTGATGTGGACGTGCAAGTTTTCTTCTGTGTGAAACTTAAGTGGTTCACCTTAAAAGGTATTAAGATCTGCTTGAAGATCATAAACCTAATTTGGGATTTGTCTTCCTCAAAATCCCCTGGTGAAATAGAAGGGTTACGTAAATAATCAAAAGGAAATGTACATTCTCCTGTGTGATTTTTCCAAAACCAACCTGAAAACACCCTGAACAAATGAGCATGGGGCTGAGGTGCTGCTATTTGTGGCTCTCCCCCATTAGGCTCTCTTAAAGTGCCTCAACCCACTTCCAGGTGGGGCACGAGTCCTGGGATAGACTGTACTTTTTTTTTTTCTTTTTAAATCTCCCCTGGCTTCCCCAGTCCAGCTGCAAGAGACTCAGGAGTGCCCTCAGATGTCTTTTCCCAGTGTTAAAAACATCACTTTAGCACATCCAAATTCTTTGGTTTCAAGATGAAAGAGATGGAAGAGAGCAGCCTTTCTTCTTTCCTCTTTCTTCTCAGTTTTTAAGTGCTTAGTGACCATGTGCCCTGACCTATAAGTACTTTATCTGCATGTGTAACATATTTACAGCTGCAGAAGATTCGCCCCCTGAATCTGAGAATCCAAACACAGGGAGCTCTGTAACCAACAGTCGCTCCAGAAAACTCTCATTTGGTTGGTGGCATGGCATAGAGGCGGTCAGAAAGGAAACAGACAGAAAGGCTGGTTGCCTAATGGCCTTGTGGGGAAGGGTTTTCTATTCTTGGTGGCTGGTTGTTGTTTTAAAAAAAACCCAACTAAAAAAAAAACAGCAACAGAAGTTTTCCATGTAAAATACAGCAGTTCCATTATTTCATTTTCATGCCATGATTTCTAGAAATCCCCCTAGTTGTCCACATGCAATTTTGTTGAGCTACTTTAAAATTCAAAGATATTTGGCTGTCTTCTATGCTTGAAATAGCTTCTTCTCTCGATGGTATTAGGATTTTACTTTTTCATTTTATCCTGTCCTTTTGGCAGCACCTAGCATTTCTGGAGTCTGAAATTGTCATAGAGTTGTGACATGTCCAGCTGTGGGAGCTGCCTCGTCCTCCTCTTGCTCCCCCCTTTTCCTTTCCACGCTCCGCCGCCGATTCCCTCCACCAGGCTGGGCTCAAGTCTGCCAGAGGTAGTTTCCTGCGCTGCTGGGTGAGCTGCCCATAGCCTGCATAATTCTTTGCTATGATTCACCCTGTGTTTTGCCAACATGTTGTTAATTTTTTTAGGGAGTGGGTAGTAAGTCCTCCTGCTATCTTGGAATAATTTTATAATACAGTTTTTTAATGGAGTTGTTTATATGTAAAGAACAGTGCCTTTCCTGTGAATTCTATAGTGTCTAAGAATTTGAAGATGGAGAATGAGAAAGAGGAATATATGTATATTTCAGATATCTTTTGAAGTGAATGATGATTTTACATGCTCTGTTTCAGTACATGTTACCATGGCGATGACTGCAGGGACTACAACATCCTTTCCCATGAGTAACCACACCCGGGAGAGAGTGACGGTGGCCAAACTTACGCTGGAGAACTTCTACAGCAACCTAATTATACAGCACGAAGAGAGAGAAACCAGGTACTGGCTCTACTTTCTCTCACCCCTCTTCAGCTTTTCTCAGTTGACTTTTAGTGGTGTTTGTTCAAGGGCACTTTGATCTCCATGCACGGAGCAGTTCTCAGAAGTTTTGCTGTACTTGGTAGCACAGAGCTAATCCCCGAAGGGCACAGGCTACCTTTCAGCTGCTGGCTGTGCTGGTAGACCTGTGAGCATCCCCTGCTACTGCACCAAGCAGCCACTGAGTGACGAAGGACCTCCACTTTTCGTGTTCTCATACAATTTACCTCCTGCTACACTGCAGAAACCGCTTTGTGCGGGGCCTTATTTTGCAGCATGTGTGAAGTTTCTACTTCTGCATGTAGGTTTGGTGACCTCCAGTTCTTCTGCGTGTGCCACAGGTAGTAAACTCTACCTATAGCGTAGAGTACGTGTACCTGTGTCTCTCACAGGTAGATGCTGCTGATGGGTGGTAACTTGGTTTTATATAAGGCAGTGGTTTGTGGTGTCTATTCATGCTCTGCAGCATGGAGCTCATGTCAAGACTCGTAAACCCTGCAGAAGGGACTGTATAGGAGGTAGGGAACAGGACTGATAGGAGAGGTGTTTGACTGGGTGATGAGGTAAGGGAAGGAGACAGAGAGCTGGGGGTGGCCTGGGTGGAGATAAGGGGAAGTAAAGAGCATAGTGTTGGTGATGGTTTAAATCCCCTTTAACTTCTCTCATCAGTGCCCAATTCTGCCTCTGATGTGGTGAAGTGCTACTTGAATTGTCAAAGCACCAAGTATTTGATTATAAAGAATGTTGTGTTTCAAATTGTCATCAGCATGTGAAATTATCATTCCCCTGGTAATATGTTTTTAATCGAGGGGTTTTCAGCTGAGCAGCAGGGTTTCTCTCTTCCTCATATTTAGTCATTGTCCCATGTAATTCAGTTGCTTCTAGTTAGAACAGACTGTCTACTGAGGGCCTTGTAATTTAGAGGATCCTGCTGTACTTCCCAAAATGCAGAAACACACCAGCAGCCTGGCACCCAGACTTCAAACTCTTGGCTGCTACTAGTGGGTAACCAGCTTTCTGCAAGTGGCACCCTGACAGTCATAAAGGAATATCCCTCAGGTGGAAAAAGAGGGGTCCAGTAGCCATGTGCTGACCTCCTGGGGTATGCCCAGGCTTCACTCTCTGCTCAGACCCTCCCAGCCTGGCATGGCATCAGCTGGAGCAGCTCTGGGACTGGTGAGCCCTGGCCCAGGCAGGACACTGGGAGGAGATGATGATGAATCCAGGGGGATAGAGTTAGTTGGTGTGAGGGTGGGGGAGTAGGATCAGGTGTGTGACCAGGGAGAGGTCAGCAAGGCTGAGATTGGGGGGTGAAGCTGGAGCTGGCTGAGGTGTTGGAGGTAGAAATGGTGAAAAAGCCCATTTTTATTATTTATAATCCTAATTGATAAAACCAGCATTACTTCAACAAGATTATATGAAGAAATATAAGTAATTAGTGTGATTATATGTTTTGACCTTTAAGACCTAATTCTGCAAGCACATAAGTTATGTGCTTAAATTTGCTTATACTTTTTCAACAGCTTTGGTCACAAATGAGCGAATGGATGGAGTGGGCAGTAAGTCTTCACATTTCCATTTCAGTCAAATTCTTTGGTATCTGGAATATGTGAAGTAAAGGTGTTGTTTTGCTGTAGTGTTACATTTGTTTTTAATAAAGAAAAAAAACCCAAACAATCTCCTGTTTCTCCCCTTTGCAGGCAGAAGAAGCTAGAAGTGGCTATGGAAGAGGAAGGCCTCGCAGATGAAGAGGTAATACTACTTCTGTAGAGTCTGCTTTCCTTTTGTTGCACTACTCCAAAATGGCATTTGAGGAGCTTACAGAAACATTAGCTAGCATGACATTCAGTTTTACTTTGTAAATGAATGTTGCCCCTGTAAATAACTTATTAGGGAAGCTGTGAATATGCTTGAATGATACTTGAAATAGCTAAGGCTTTTTGTACCACCCTCAGTCCTTATGAGACATATGGCTGTGGCAAGTATATAACATGCTTTTCAAAGATTAAAATTGTTTGCTGTTATATTTGGCAAGAAAAAAAAAGGAGAGCGGGTAGACAGCAAAACACTGAACCCTTTTTTCTTGGTTTAAACAATAAACTGGGCACACCCTTGCTCCGTTTGGATACGGCTGAGGAGGGATCTCTAGTTGACATTTCTCACAACCTTGGTCACTAAGTTGCTTTTCCTGAGGTCTGTCACACCATGGCTGTCTGTACTGCCTTCAGGATAGGCAAGGAAATGAGTAGGGACTGCGCACCAGTCCTTTCCGAGTTTGTGTGGCTGCCGTAACTTCTGGGAAGAGGGAAAAGCGAGTGTGGGTGCGTAATGCCATCTTGTGGTTTTAAATGTCGCTGTTACCCTAGTAAAAAATCTGGCAGGTGCCTGATGGATGGGTCTTGTTAGCAGTCTCTGCGATCTTCCCAGCATCTTTGGGAGCATAGGTCGGCGTTTGTCTTCTCTCAGACTGAATCCCACTGACATTTTTATAGAATAAAATATGTGACAGGATTTGGACAGACTTCTCTTTCAAATACAAGCGTTTGCCTTCCCTAAACCAAACAGATTTTGCTATAGATAGTGTAAGTTGGATCTCTGCCTGTTAGACTCCTTGCTGCCTGTCATCACTCTTTTTAGTGGGGTGCAAGTTTCAGCTTTTATTGATCCTTCACACTGCCTAAGAACAAGACTCCTTGCCTCAGCTAGTGACGTTGGCCTTTGGACTGATGTGCTTTGTTTGAACCAGTATGATTTTTTTAAAAAACTATTTCTTATTACTGTTTCTTTTTATCTCAGTAACAGCAAAAATACCAACCCCACCTGCCCCCCCCCCCAAAAAAAAAAAAGTGAAACTGTCCCTGAGGCCTCAATATGAAAGACCATGCTCATGGATCATACTTTGAGAAATTCAGAAAGACTTCCTTTTACATTTTCTCTGCAGTCTTAATGGGAGAGAGAATACTTCATAGGGAGATTGTGTATCTTGACTTTATACTGTCAAATGACTTATTTCTATGTATGTGTCTCCTTAGAAAAAACTGCGCAGGTCACAACATGCTCGCAAAGAAACAGAGTTTCTGCGACTGAAGAGGACTAGGCTTGGCTTGGATGATTTTGAATCTTTGAAAGTTATAGGAAGAGGAGCATTTGGGGAGGTTTGTGGCTTTCTTGTTTTAATAGGATATTAAAATTGCATTGAACATTAAAATAAAACATTTTAATTACAGAATAAGAAGTTCCAGTTGGGGAGTTTTACTGCAGAAGAATAGCTATTGGAATAATTGTGCAAGTGTGCTAAGTCCATTTATGAATTATGTGCATAGATTTCTCAAGTCCCTTGAAAGGCCCTTAGTTTCCCACAGCTTCTTAGCCCAAACTGATGTTACCCCTGTGGCCCCCTGAAATGATGGATTTGCAGCTGCACAGCTCCCTCCATAAACCATCCTTCCTGCCTTGTGTCACGTCATGGTTGTATCTGCTCCTGAATTTTAGTGTACACAGTCTCACAGCTACCCACTAACTTGGTCTAAAACAATAATTACTTCAAATTGTCTGTTCATCACTGGTATTAATGTTGTACATGGTGTAGAAATATTTTTTTCCATGTTTTTTTAAATGTTTAACAAAAGAACTTTTCTGTGCCCGGCAATTTGGAGCCTTCCAGTGGATTCCATGCTGGGGTCTAGTAGAGAAGATTGATGGGGTTATTCTTCTCGTTACAGGTACGCCTCGTTCAGAAGAAGGATACAGGCCATATTTATGCAATGAAGATACTAAGAAAAGCAGATATGCTGGAGAAAGAGCAGGTTTGTGTTGTATAAATCCCCTAGATTTCAAACTTAACGCTGTCTAGAAAATTGCTGAAGTTCTTTGTGGCAGATACTGTTTAGTCATACTTTCACCGTCTATAGCCCTGATAATGGTATAGCAGTCCAAAGCATTTATGGAGTTGCTACCACAGTACAAAAGAGTAAGAAGTTAGGAAATTAGGTCATGTAACAGCATTTAAAAAAATGTATTGACAACCAATCTGGATTAGTGACAAAGATTTTAATTTTTTTCTCCCTTCCTATATCAGTGCAGACCTTACAGTACTTAATCTGTAAAACTGCATTTCAAGGAAGATGCTTCTGGAAAAGTAGTATTGTGCCAAAGTAAAAACTGATAGTACTTGATGTTTTCTTTTGATGGTTACATACCAACAGATGTTACACTGTTCATTGGCTTTGTTTTCCTTTGTTTTGCTTTTTTAGACAGGTCTTGCTAGTTTGATTTGGTTTTTGGTTTTACTTTTTAGTTAACAATTCACTGCAAATTCCTGGTAAGACACAGCAAGTACTTTAGCACCACAAAGCAAAGAAATTAAGTGTGGATGTCTCAAGTGAAAGGGCAGAAAAGAAGACTTTCCTTACCTGTCCAAACCTTACCCATCATTTGTTCTTGTATTACATTTCCCTGCAGTGGTACTTGTACTTTTTTTTTTTTTTCTTTCCCCTGGCACAGACTTTTTGCCTCCTCAAGCCCATGCCCTGAATATAGAGAACCAGAAGAGCAAAATGCCCTGCTCAGCAGCCAGGATGTGTGTGGCCCTCTGGCTGAAGCCCTGCCCCTGTTTCATAACCTGATGTGGCAAGGAGGCTGAGCTCACACTCCCCATTTAGTTTGGGACTGTAATCTTCCCTGAGAGTATTTATCTGCTGTAATTTTTATTGCCTAGTTTGTTCAATGGAAAGCAACACAAGACATCAATGCAATAAAATTAAGATTTTCTTCAAGCCTAGTAGCACTGGGAGATATCCTGGCTGTTTTTTAAGCGAGGTTTTAGTGTTATATTTTAGAGCTACATTTGAGGAGTGTAGAGTGGAAAGAAATATTTTCTAACAAGAATAGATAGAGCTAGATAAATCAAAGTTGGAGTGCCTAGTACTGTGAGAGAACTCATTGCCCTGTGACACTCTGTGAGAAGAATACATACACATAAAGATGCTCTTGGCCAGTAGAATTGGGGAAGAGATGCAGAAGACTGCTGCTTATTGGAAATAGCCCTTGAAGCTGGAAGAGTGGTACATATTTTTCTCTCCAGATGTTGCTTTCTGGTGTGTGAATAATGAGTCTTACAGCTGTTAAGAAATATTTTTCCATGCATGTCTTTCATTTTCCTTCAGGATGAGGGTTCATTCATTCACACCCCTCTTCCAATCTCCAGTACTTGTGGTTTCCAGTGAATTAATGGGGTAGCTGCTCTCCATCTATTTTTTCAAAGCCTCAGCTGGGAGTGGAATATCCTGGGCAAGGTCAGATGTTCCTAAACTCACTTGCCCAGGACCAACGTCAGCAGTGGTGGCCATAGCAGTTCTGGGCAAGCCTCATGCACGTCACTTGGATGAATTACTCCATCTTCTCTTCCTTTTCCCCTGCCTTAAATAGCCCAAGACCCTTACCATTTTTGCACTGTTTTAATACTGGACACTGATCAAATTGCTACCTGCCATCATCTGTAAGAGCTGAAACCCATCCCAGCTGTTTCCCACTTGGACAAGGCACTTGCCATGCAGTTCAAGTAAGGTTCACCATGTACACGCATAGGAGCAGTCTCCATGTACCATCTGGAAGGGGTTCGCTCACCGTCAGCAGTGTGTACAATGTGAGTTTGGGAACTAGACAGTGGTTCACTGTCATGTAAGTCAGACATTTCTCTCTTTTCACAGTGATGCAAGAATTGGGTTTTGCAGGAAGTAATTAGTTTAGGCACTCTGTCACTCCTGCTAGAGAAGATTCCCCAGGCTTGTCTTGACAAGTTTAAACTGTGAGATACCTGTGTAAAAGTAGCTATTAGTTTTTGGTTTCTTTGTGTATGTGTATGAGAAATCTAACTTCTGACAGTAATCATAATGCATCTACCATTTATTTCTTGGTTCTTACATTCTTTAAGAGCAGACAGGTCTGTCCTTTTCCAATAATTTTGACAGTATTTGCACCTTGAGTTGCACATTAACTTTTTGTCTGAGCTTGCAGTACCATATAAAGCTCTGTGATGGTCAGCTCTAATTTTTTTTTTAATGTTCCTATTTCATTTTAGGGTATAGTAAAAAAGGGAATTGCACTCTTCCACCAGCGTTTCCAGTTCTTTCCAACAAACAGAAACAGCCTAACAAGCTGTGCTTTGTGTTTCTAGAGACTGCTTCTGTAAAGTTGTGAGCAGCTATTTTCAACTCAAGGCATTCCTTGTTGAAATATTTAAATTGTCTTTTAATAATAGTTTGGTTTGTTGTTTTTTTTTAATTTAGGTGGCCCATATCCGAGCAGAAAGAGATATTTTGGTTGAAGCAGATGGAGCCTGGGTAGTGAAAATGTTTTACAGCTTTCAGGATAAAAGAAATCTTTACCTGATCATGGAGTTCTTACCTGGAGGTAAGCTGTATGTTGTGATGTTAGGTTGATATGAGTACTTCTTCTGTAGCTTTTGTTGTCAGCTTCATAAAATGTTAGAAACAAGCATGCTGTGTAATTTGTTATAATAAAAAATTTTAATGCTGTTTTAAATGAAATCCCAGTATTGTAATCCCTCCTGATTTTTAGGGGAAGGAGAAAGGTTGTGGAGGGGTGTTAAAATTAAATAATGGATTAAATAATTATTCTTATCCAATGTTCTGCTTTTTATTGCCAAAGCTAGTAAACACATGCAATACACAAAACTAGTAAATACATGCAATAATACATGTATTGTGCATTAAAATTCACTGTATGTTCCTGGGCTATTCAATTAAAATTCCTATTTATGATTTTCAACAGTTTTACATCCAGTTTACTAAAAAAGTATGTTGGGTTTGTAGGTCCTTGCAGCAATAGTTTTATAATTAGTAGCTATAAGGCCATTTACAAGGTTAAATTTGGATTCTACAGGGGTTTCACATAGAATTAGTCTTGTCATTAAAACGTTCTGATTTCTAAGCTGTGTTTTCTGCTCTTTGATTAGGTGACATGATGACCTTACTAATGAAGAAAGACACCTTATCAGAAGAGGAGACACAGTTTTACATTTCTGAAACTGTGCTGGCCATAGATGCTATTCACCAGCTCGGATTCATCCACAGAGACATTAAACCAGATAACCTTCTGCTGGATGCTAAGGCATGTAACGTGCATGTAAACTGCCTATGCTTTAAACCTATCAGTCTGAAAATAATGTCATTTATAGTGGTGCTCATCGGTGGGAACCGGTAGCACCACACCAGTAATTTTAAACTAGCTGGAGTAAAGGCAGAAAGAGGTCATTATCTTTTCCTTGGAGAACACTGGTACACTTAAAGCAAAACTGCCCATGTTTTTGTGTTGGAAAGGCTCTAACCCTTTTTTTTTTAAGGGAGAAGAGACCCATTCAGGGTGTCCAGATGCTTATATTCATACACATTAAAAACTGATACACTTAGTTACTTCAAGACAAATGAGGGCCTGAAACATTCAGACAATGCTAAATAATCAGTTCAGTTCCTGCAGTTGTCTCATTGTTTTATTACTCGCTCACCAGTGGAAGCGCTCTGTTAGATTGACTATAGTGAGCTGTGGAATGGATTCAGTAAGCATTGTACACAAATCTGTAGACTATCTAGCACTGATGTCTGGAAACCTGATTAAAAACAGGCTGCCATCAAAACAAAACAAAGGAATTTTGTCCTGGAGGCTTTCGCTGTCTCAGAGGTATCCAGTTCAAAACAAAAACGAGGCAAACTATCTGCCCTCAGCTGTTGCAGAGTTGTAGATGTAACCATTCCCAGGGGGCAATAACCCCTTTGGGAGAAAACACATTCTCACAGTACATCAAGATTCAGTTGTTGTTTGCCTGCTTGTCCTGGATTAGGTAGTCCTGTGCAAGTCCGTCATGGCCTGAGAAGGCAAGTGCAGTTATTAAAACTCTTTTTTTGAGCACTGTCTTTCTAAATTATATTTTTATTTTCTCTGATTTTTTTTAGGGTCATGTAAAACTGTCTGATTTTGGGCTATGCACAGGTTTAAAGAAAGCTCACAGAACTGAGTTCTACAGGAACCTTACACACAACCCACCAAGTGACTTCTGTAAGTATAAGCTGTCCTAGTTAAACATTTAAATAGTTTTGAGCTGCAGCTATGCCACATAATAATTTATTTCTGCTGGGTTAAGCAAGATTGATCAGGCTGATTGCATTTAGTTGCAAAACTGGAAATGCTTGTTCTCTGGGACACGGAAGCTTTCACAGGAAAGAAATTCTTATTCTGCAGTGTTAATGTGTTTTTGCGTATTCATACACAGATACAAATACACATAATGTCATGTATCTATATTTTTAATGTGTTTTTCATAACAGTGTCAGTGAAGTTACAGAAACAGTCTTTCAGAAGAGACACGAGTTTCATGTGCTGCCTTAGTGAAGTCAGTGACAAAATCATGAAGCTTTTCATAAGAGTAAAGTTGGTCATCAACCTGCCTTGGTGACATCCACATTAGTGTTTAATTCTACAAATGTAAAATTCCTCTGCAGTTCTTTTTGGATTCTTCACTTTTTGCTTAAAAAAGCCTCTGTATCTGAATGTATGTTGTCAGCTGGAACAATAAATGCTGCTGATCTCAGATCAATCCATAAAACTTTTAGAAAGTTCTGATTTAGAATTGCTGATAATATGTTCTACTTACATGAGTTTCAGCTGCAAATTATTATTCATTATAATTTTCCCATCTCCAGTTACAATCAAATATTTATTTCTAGACTAAACCATTCTAAAGATATAAACTAGTTATTCCTTGAAAACAATGTTATAAATATTTTCTTTTAATTATCACAAATGCACTTATTATCTAATAACTATTTTGTAAATTAGCATTTCAGAATATGAACTCAAAGAGAAAAGCAGAAACATGGAAGAAGAACAGGCGACAGCTGGTAAGCTAATAAAATTATGTATAGTTTTTTTTCTTTTAAACTATTTACAGAAAATGTTAAATAAAAACTGGGCATTAATGTTGCTGGTTTTTAAAAACTGAAAGGCCCTCATGCCTTAACAGATGTTGCTCTCTTCAAGCTCCCAAAATTCCAATTAACTCAGAAGAAGGTGGTCTAGTGATTCCAGTTGTGGAATAGCTCAGAGATCAGGGGAAGAGTGGAAGAATGGCCATCAGCTGGGTCGCTCTGTCTGTTCTCAGAGCTGTGACTAGCTGCTCTTCTCTGTGCCTTTGTTTCCCTTACAGGCATCTGGACTAACTGACCTCAGGTGTCAGCAACCGCTTAGCAAAGCTGTATCTTGAGTTTGTCTCCTAAACTGACCTGACACTGATACTGTGTGTGAACTCTTGGGTTTAACTCTTTCAGTTCAGTGTCGCAAGAAGATGCGTAGCTCCATGATTCTTTCAGAGGATTGAGGGGAAAACTTGTTTGTCCTTCTGCTGAATGGGAATATGATGGAAAGGAAGTGGAGGATATTGGCACCGCAGTAGTGCAGCCTGGGTTTGTAGTGAAGGCTGGTCAAGTAGCAAAGGGCCCTCTGGCATTAACTGAATCAAAGGAAAGTATCTGTCACCCATAGGATTTCAGAATTTCAGTCCTGCTTGTGATTTTCCCCAAATAGCAATTGCAAAAACCTCAGTTTACGAATTTTGGAACATTTTAATTTGCACTCACTGTTTAAAAAGTGATATGCTCCAGTATTCCCAAAGAGCTTTTGGGCTGTTTTTTCTTTCCTCGTGAGGCATAATGAGATTACACTGCAATCATTCTGCCTCACAGGGGCTGTATTTCACACCCTTACTCCCTCTGGGTTTGGATCTCTGAAAACACTACATCTCCTGAGTCAGTAAAGACTGATGGGGCAGGACAGTGTAGTGAAGCTCGATGAATCATGAGACAATCCAGCAGAGAAAATAAAAGGCCAAAATGACAACTCGTACCAACATTATTTGAAAAGGAGCCATATTCTTGGTTTTCAGTTGGTTCAAAAGTAAATGTCTTGGCTCTGTTCAAGGAAATGAAGTATTTTGTTCCTGGACAGACAAATAGAAGTAAAATATTTTTCTGGCAAAACTGGTTTTGGCAGGATTTTCTTGATTTTGGTTTGTTTTTTTCTTCCCCTTCCACCCCTACTCCCATGGGAAATTCTCCATCAGTAAAGAGAAATTCCCAAATAGCTCAAGATCTCTAGCCTGCATGTTTAAAAGGTTAAAAAGATGGAGCCTGGGACTAGTAAGAGCTCAAATTTAATTTTGCAATAAAGGCAAGATAATACATGGAACAGCTAGTGTATCACAGGTGTCACACATGGGAATCTACCACTGGTTATCCTTTTAAAAACAAACAAAGAAAAAAAACAACCTACAACAACAGAACTTCTTGAGTATTTTAGTAATGCAGCTGCTTGAAACTTTAGCTAAGATGACCCTCTGATATTGCAGTGGGAATATTCTATAATTTCATCACATTTCAGAGGATGATTTCCATTTACTTCCAAGGTTCTCTGTGCTTACTCATGTAAAAGAATAATGTTCTTGGGATTTTAGATATTGTGAATTCTTAAATTAAGCATTCTTGTCCACCCAAATAACAAGACCCTATACGTGAATCCCCAGGAAAAGGTTTTGCAAAGTGTAAAAAAAAGTATTATTGATCTTATTGATTGTTTCTAAAGAGTTTATTCTTTTTTCCTTTTTCTTTTTTTTTTTTTTTTCTCCCAGGCATATTCTACTGTTGGAACCCCCGATTATATTGCACCAGAAGTATTTATGCAGACTGGGTACAACAAGCTGTGTGACTGGTGGTCATTGGGAGTGATTATGTATGAAATGCTAATAGGTATATTAAAGACCCAACCTAAGAATCATTCAAAGGGTTCAAAGGCAGCAGGGCCCATTAGTTCAGAGTCTGATCCCCTGCACAGTGCAGGTACAAGAATTTCATTCAGTTATTCCTGAAGTAAGCCCAAAATTCAGCTTCCAGAAAACTTTAAAGTCCTCCCACATTTCCAAGAAGACAGCAAGAGATGATGCCTTAGTTGTTTCAGTGAGTAACTGTTCACTGTTAAGTGCTTTTGAGGGTCAGTCTCATTACCTGAAAGTGACACAATAACATTTAATGCTGCGCTACAAAAGAGAAAATTTTTGCCTCGTACTGCTTGTTAGATTTGGGAGCTGTGGTGGCACAAGCAGAGGCTCAGGTCACTTTCCTTGTCTGGGAAAAGCCTGTGAATTTTTCTATTTGTCTGTGCAGGGTATCCACCTTTCTGCTCAGAAACACCACAAGAAACTTATAGGAAAGTTATGAACTGGAAAGAAACGTTGGTATTTCCTCCAGAGGTGCCTATTTCAGAGAAAGCGAAGGACTTAATTCTAAGGTCAGTAACAAAATCTCACTTCTGGCCACTTACCCAGACTGATCATCTTCCATTAGGTTAACTTTCCATTCTGCATGATGGAAGCTTTAGATTGGAGGGAAACAGAGCAGATTGAAGAAAAAGGAGGGAAAAAAAAAAATAAGGTGAAAAAGAAGGAAAAAAGTGATTAACACAGTTTTTCTCTTCTCAGAGGGAACTAGAAAATAAATGCTTACCAGCATTCAATGCATTGAACAGAAATCTTTGGATGCTTTGAATTTACTCACTTCTTCCAAAATGCCATTTTTTAATCCATTCAGTTTGCATTGAAGTTTTTGTGAGAGGTTTTGGTGTCAAGGTCAGGCAGAAATGCTCTCTTGTAATGGGAAGTTTTGGGAGAGATGGTTTTTGGCTTTGATTTTCCCCCCCAAAGGTAATATTACAAGCTTATGTGACTTTGTTTCAGGCAAAAAGGGGAATGTACTGAACACGCAGAGCCAAAAACTAGAATTTATTAGTCCAAGCAGTGTTCTAGTAGCATACAATAAACAGCAAACAGTTAATCCAGTGATACTAACACAGTACAAATAATTTAATTATTGCTAATATTCACTAGTAAGTTTGAGTATAACAGTTTTATTACATTTCCTGTATCTATTTCTTTATCATTTTGCTTAACCTCTACTATGTGTTGTCAGCATCCTGAGCTCTTTGCTGGGAAGGGTACGGTGTTACTGCTAAGGATTTCTTCCTCTTCAGTCTTGGCTGCATTTGGGGCATTTTCAGATATTTCAGGCAGTTTATTTGTTAACATGTCTTGCTGACTGGCTTATTAATTCAGTTATACATACCTACTTGAATTTATTAGGTTTCTCATATATAGAAGGATTTAAATTAGGGTAAAACATCTTTAGTGATAAGCAATTTACTAAAACAAGATGAAAACAGCCAGTTAGGCAACAGACACCTGGCCGTTGGGTACTTTGTCCATTACAGCTTGGACAAGTTAAGCAATGGTTATTTCAGCCTAAAGGAAGTTGCAGACAAAGCTAAAGTTTCTTTATTTTTATGGATACAGATAAAACCAAACTAAAATAATCTCAAGTTCAGACATAGCCTGACAAATCCCAAGACCTGGTCTCTATAACTGTTATTACAAGGTCTGAGGTCTGTTATTAGTACTTGGCAACAGCCAGCTGGCTGGGCTGCAGTAGCAGTATAGGCAGGTTTTTCTCCCAAGTGACACTCAACTGCAAGTAAAAGAACGTTATAGTCTATAATTGGAGGCAGTTTATAGCCTAACTGGCTACGTTACTAAGTTATGTGCTGAAAATTTCACTAACCAGCGAGAAGGTGACCTGTTTTGTATTGCCATGTGAAAAGTGCCTTGTGAATATGGATGATGTGGTTGTGTGGGGAGATTGAGTGCAGGATAACTAAATCAACAGCCGAAGAGCTTTGCTCGTCTAGGCAAACGGTATTTCATTTAAGGAAGGCCAGCTGACTTTGAGAGCAACAGGAGGCCCACATCCCCATGCTACCGAGTGCTCCCCACTTCCAGGAGGCTGCCAGGTGACTACACTTGGCAAGACCAAGCTTTTTGTTTGCCATGGGCATTTTTTTCCTGTTATTGTATACCCCTGTTTGTGTTGTTGTTGACAGCTTTTGCCATCCTCAAAGAGACCGCAATGAGGTAAAAATATAAAGCAGTTACATCTTTGCTAATACAAAAGATAGCTTGGATTTAATGAAGGAGGCTAAGCATTGGTATGCTGACCATCTCCTTGATGAGATACTTCAGAGTGTTTTCCAGCCAGCTAGGCATCGGTCCAGGCAGGCGTCAGTCCAGAAGGGTCAGCTTCTGCTGCTTCCTGGAACAAATCCCTGATGTTGCTCAGTTGCTGTCAAAGAGCTTCCACCTCCCTTTTTTTAATTTTTTTTTTTTTTTTTCTTTAGGATTTTATACTTTTCCTTGTTGGTGTTTTTCCTCCTGCCTACTTGAGCAGAGAACAGTCTTCGTCTCAACAGTCCTATCTCTGTCTCCAATTTCACCTTTTTTTTCTTACTTGACTCTATGGACTTTCTCACAACTGCTTCTCATAAATCGACAATTTTACCTGGAGTCTGAGCTGAGGTTATGCAGTTGGGTCGTATCAGAAATAGGCCTTGGGTCTTTGTACCACCAGCACCTGGACCTCTAAGGAGAGGGAAGAGAGGGTGCCAGAGAGAATAGGGACATGGCATGTTCTGAATGTGTCTTTTGGCCAACTGTAGTTCCAAAATGTGACATCAAAGAGTAGTCCTATTTCACTAAGTGTTTTTGTTCCTTTTATTTTGGCTTCGAAACATGGGTTTTAAATAGTTGAGAACGTGCAGAGGAGTTTTCAGTGGTAGCAATTTAAGCCTTCTTTTCCAACTAAACTTACAGGACTAGAATTTGCAGTAACTTTTCACAAACCTTGAAGATGGGGATTCAGCAGTTTAGAAAAGGTGTATGTTACTGTCATCATGGCTTTTTGTTTTGAGACTCTAACAATATTCTGCTTCTACTATTTCCCTTCTCTCCTAGATGCAACAGGCTGCTTTTAAGTAACCTCAAGTGGTGGAATAATCTGAAAGAACTTGCTCAAATTCCTGATACAAGATTCCATGGCAGTTTTATTGTCTGTTGCTTTTGTCTGTATTTATTGTAACATTCCCTTTATTTTTTTTTTCCCACTTTTTCAGATTTTGTATTGACTCAGAAAATAGAATTGGTAGTAATGGAGTAGAGGAAATAAAAAGTCATCCATTTTTTGAAGGAGTGGACTGGGGACATATCAGGTATATATATATATATATATATACACACACACACATTTTTTAGAGGGAATAAAAGCCATGAAAGCAATAATTCGATGCACTATTATTATTTCCAATTTGTATTTTATTTTGAAAGGCGGTAGGTGGGTGACAGAGAAGATTTTCAGGCCTTGCTGACGTTCATAAATCTGATCAAAGTTTAACTGTGATGCTTCAGTCTTGAGATGCTTCAGAGTGCCCAGGATGGAAAGAAATTGTGGTACAGTGGCTGTGTTAATCCTGATGTATGCTCTGGTATTAGCAGAGAGCTCCTCTTCAGTACTAATGGGCTCTGCAGCTATTGCTATAATTGACTTTTTTTGTAATAGAAGCACAGGAAAAGCAAAATCTATTCCAAAAATGCAGGGGAAATAGATGAATGAAGAGGAGAGGCAGTAAGTAGGAGGGAAACACAGGCCATGTCTTTATTGCATGCTGCAGATACCACACCTGAGTGAGACGGTATGTCTACAGAGCTCTGGGCAGAGGCACTGACTCACCTCAGAGTCACAGCCTCTGTGGCCAAATTCCGCTGGGCCAAGCCTGCGTAGAAGGCCTGGCCAAGGCAGATGTACCAGTTTCAGCCTGGGCTTGTGCCTGCAGATGCTGAGCTACATCTGCACATACCCAAAGCGGTAACACCTCCAGAGCAGACTTTAGTGGGACCACAGATACTTCCAGTTGAAATGATGGCTACTGTTCAGCTCTCTTCAAGATTTGAGGTAGTCTAGGGAACTGCTTGAGAGAGTCCAGCACAGAGCCACCAAGATGATGAAGGGAGTGGAGTATCTCCCTGATGAGGAAAGGCTGAGGGAGCTGGGCCTCTTTAGCTTGGAAAAGAGGAGACTGAGGGGAGACCTCATTCATGTTTATAAATATGTTAAGGGTGAATGTCAGGAGGATGGAGCCAGGCTCTTCTCAGTGATGCCCAATGGTAGGACAAGGGGCAGTGAGTGTGAGCTGGAACACAGGAGGTTCTGCTTAAACTTGAGAAGAAACTTCTTTCCAGTGAGGGTGATGGAGCACTGGAACAGGCTGCCCAGGGAGGTTGTGGAGTCTCCTTCTCTGGAGACATTCAAAACCTGCCTGGATGCCTTCCTGTGTGATCTCATTTAGGTTCCTGCTCCAGCAGGGGGATTGGACTAGATGATCTTTCGAGGTCCCTTCCAATCCCTGACATTCTGTGATTCCAGTAATAATGCAGTTTTCTACAAGAAAATCCATACTGTGGGCATTTGAGTGTCCAGCTTGTGTACTTCTCATTTCCTCTGGTGCAGAAAGCCTCATTTAACTTATCTTTTCAGTGTGGGAGACATTAATAAGCAGTAAGAGCAGTGACATATGTGTTCACACCACATTTGACAACCTAGCGAAATGCTTTCCCCATTCCACATAGAAGTGGCTTTAATTGTAATAATTACATCCGTAGTAAGTTTACAGGTGTAAATTAATTACTTTCCCACAGTGCTGTGTTCCAGTTTGAATGCTTTCGTGGGACAGATCTCTTAAGCAACTTCGAAAGCCACCTTAAAACTTCGTAGAGGGCTGCTTAATTGTTGAGCTAATAAAGCAGTAACATGTCAGAGCCAACTTATTTTGGATGAGAAATACTGGCGACTGAGTGTCAGAAATAGGAGCTACAGTCGAAAGGTATTTGGATGAGGTCCAGGCTGATGAGCACTGGAATTGTAAAGCAACACATCTGATGGCTGCAAATGCAAGTAAAGTCATGCTCAGCTGAGTAGGCTGGGTTTATGAAACGAAGGTAACCACAGTGGTTCTTGGTGACAACAAAGATCATAGCGATAGCTGTATGGCAGATAAGTGCGGAATGCTGTTTCAGAAAATGGGAAAATTATGTTTTTCCCAAGTTTGCCAAGAAGATACTAATGGTAGATAGGAAACCAATAAATCTCCTGATAATGTCAGTAAGCAGGCGAGTTGGATACGTTTCTGGTAGACTCATTGGAACCTTTGTGCTTTAAATTAAAGGGATGTTGTAACTGTAAAAAGCAAAGTTAAACAAAACTGGAACTTAATGTATCTTGTCCTAGTGTTCACTATTCTGGCATTTATTTCTCTTTGCAGGGAAAGACCAGCTGCAATCCCTATAGAAATCAAAAGTATTGATGATACTTCCAACTTTGATGAATTTCCTGAATCTGATATTTTACAGCCAGGTGAGACTGCCATTGTAAATTCCAAATTTCTCTCTATGACATGCTAGAATACTCCACAGATGCTTTTGTTGTTGTTTATATTCATTTTTATAATATCCTAATCAAGGTAATACACAGACTTGATCTTAGAGATTTTCTTTCAAATCTGAATTTTAACATATTATCTCTCACAGCTTCTACTTCTTTAGAGATTCGGAGGGGGGGGAAAAGAAAAGCCCACAGATTTTAACAGTTAAATGTATTAGTAAAAATGGTTTGCATATGTAGTGAGCACAGGAAACAGTACAGTTTTCTACCATACAGTCTGTCTAACCAAATTTGGGTAAAAATTATGCAGATTTGCTTTTGATCTTTAATGACTTTTGAGTTTCATGCCAAGCATAAATGTTCACATATTTATCGGCAAAAATTTTCAGACAGATGATTGTTTAACATTGTGGTTTATGAACCTGAGTGTCTCTGCAAATCATTTAAGGTTTTTTTAATTGTTAATTTCTATTGGCAAGTAGTAGGAAACTTTTATACATAAAAGGCTTGATTCTCTGACATGCCAAATTCTCCCAGCTCCCACTCTTTTAAATTAATTATTGATGGCTTAAAGATAGGCATATATAGAGCAATGATTAATTGATGAAAGATAAGTGTAGATATGCTAAAAACCATAAGAATTATCAAAAAGCTGGGGTGGGGTTTTTTTCTGAAATGGATTTTATTTAATGGCAAGGAAGCTTGTCTTTTTAATGCAAAAGCAAGCAATCTCCAGTGCATAAGTTAAGCTGTTTAAGTCTGTATTTGGCTAATGCCAAGTACATTTGTATTGGTTTTGGCATTTCAGACCCACCGAAAATGTTACTGTGCATCTAGATACTGAAATACAAAGTTTTATATTGGTGTGTTTGGTATCTTGAGTTGAAAATATTGTTGTAAAACTCTAAAAGCAGCAACCAGAGAGCTAAATATAGAAGCCCACTGCAGTGAATGTCCGTGTGCAGCATGCCAGCCATATGGGCTGCTCATAAAATAAAAGGAGGCTGTACAAGCCTCACTGAAGCTATAAGCAAGGAGGAAGTCCTAGGAGAGTAGTATGTGCGTGATATATGTAGGTCTTTTGGGAGAACCTGAATATATCCATTTCTTCTGTTTGTGTTGAGGATAACACAATATGTATACATGTGTTTATTCTGCATGGAGCATCCTAAATGTTATGGTTTTTGTAATTTTATATCCTGTGGGTGTTTTAGAGGTTCCTGTCAAGGTATGGGAGCCTGTGACAGTGTGTAGACATACCAAAAAAAAAACCAAAACAACCCCAAAACACAAAAAACCAAAAAACCCCTCTTCTTCCACTTCAGAGATACATGCTGAAATTATAACTCTTCTCAGACTATTGACAAAAGGCAACTGACCTGATTAGAAACAGGATGTCTTCAAGGAATTTCTGCTGACTAGGGAAATAAGAGTTCAGTGCTGTTTATGTCAGTGCTCTGTGAAAAGCCCTCTCAGAAGCAATGCTGGCTTTAATTGTTTTGTTTTTACTTTTGTTTCTGAATTCTAGTGCCAAACACAACGGAACCTGACTACAAATCCAAAGACTGGGTTTTCCTCAATTATACCTACAAGAGGTTTGAAGGGCTCACGCAGCGCGGCTCGATCCCTTCCTACATGAAATCCGGGAAGTTGTGAAACAAAACACAAACCCACAAAAGAAATAAAAATACAAACCTCAGGTAGCTGCATCACCAGACCCGCTTGGCATTAGTTATCAATACATTGACTCTGGTGCGCATCAGTTTCACAAGGAAATTCTACAGGATTAGGATTTCTGAGACTACTACAGGAATTAGTTGGCAGTGCCAGCTGGCGCTTTTTTTTTTTTTTAATATTTGAATATTTTTGTTAACTTTATTATACGAAGGTACTGGAATAAAAGGAACATACATCCCTTTGTAACTGCACTGCCTATATATGTATAATGGTTAATTATGCCTCTCTGTACTGTGGCTGTGTTTGTACTGTAAACCATCTAATCCACCCAGAAGTAACACATATCACTTTATGCAGCACTGTTATTATACTGCTTACCTGGTGGGTTTTAGATATGCAGTATAAAAAAAACATTGCCCACATTCACAAAATTCTCTGAGCAGTTGCTCGAGGCTGTTCCAGTTCTGGTCTGCAGATACCCCATGAGTGTGACAGCTCTGAATTATTTTCAATAGCAGTGTCCTGGGGTCTGCTTGTTCCCTGCCTGCCCTCGCCCCTCCCCACTGGAGGGCTTTATCAGCTGATCGTCCCTTCTTCTTTCTTCCTTTTTCCACTGTGCATGGCAGTGAAAGAGTCCCTGTGATCTGTTTAGTGGTATTTCTGCTTTAAATGATAGTTGAGGAGTGTTGCTGTTTAAGAGAATGATGCCCGTTGGCAACTTCAGAAGAAAAAAGGAATCTGAAAAAAATTATAAAGATTTTTAACAGAAGGGAAACTTTCTGATACCAAGTTCTGAAGAGAGGGCGGTTTGTAGGACTGCATTCAAAAACTGCCTCTGCTCATCTTTTTGCTACTCATAATTCAAATAGTCTATTCTGTCTGTGCAAAACATTCTAGAAGAGTGATCAAATTGCTGCTTTTTCTTTTTTGTCTCCCTAAGTTCCAGGCAGAAGGGAATCTTGCTGTAGCCTTTTCTTTCCAGAATACCCTGTAGCAACCTCTGCCAAGCCAGAGGAAATGAAGAACCCCACTAGACTCAGACTCTCCTGTTAGCTTCATCATTTTCTAGTATCTCCATCTAATGCAGACCATGGGATTACAAAGGTTCAGCTGAACCTGCAGCCCAGTCTCCAGGAACCACAACCACCCACAACTGAATTTGGGCACAGCATCTAAATGCTATTCTCCCCGGTCTGCAGGGTGGTGACAAACTGACAGCGGAGATGGGTCTCCTTCTCCTAGGTCAAGGAAACTGAAGCAGAAGTCCCTCCATATGCAGGGTATGGTTTTGCCTCAGCCCAGCAGTAGCTCAGGACTGAATTGCACTCCTCTAACAGTTGGCAATTAGCTGGTTGCTGGCAAATTTACCTTTATCTCTGCCTGTACTAGCACATTATCTGCAGTACTTTTAATCTATCACAATACAGTAGAGATCTTTGATGTCATTTTCTGGTTACAAAAGAGATGTACAGCAATGAAAAATCCCCCAGTAACTGCACAAGCAGCATCACTGTTGCTGTCTTCCTCCTCTGAACAGAAGTGGAAAACACTCTAAAGCCTTCGCAACGCCCATCAGAGTGAAGCACAGGATGTTTTGGCTTACAGTAGGAAAGACTCCAGTAGACTGGGTTTTGCAGCAAAATGGAAGTGACTATTTATAAAGCCATTGCAGAAATATTTATTGCTGTTAGGCACCATCGTGTCAGCTGTTCTTAATTATTTGTATGCTTTAAAAGCACAGAAGGGTGTTCATCTGCTGCATAAAAGACCATGTACCAGCAAGATTTCCCTGCATCAATGGCTTACTGATGTGTATGTCATCCTCCCCAATCCAACAGCTACTAGGTTCTTCAAGGGCTTCAGTGATGTCTTTCCTCTGATATTTTGTCTCCCTTCAAGCATTTAATATCTGTTATTTACACTGCATTTCCACAAAAAAGTTGAGTTTTTAGCTCATCTCAGAGGAGTAGCTAGTGCCTCAGGACCCATCCAATTTATACAGTGTTACATCAGAACATGGCTCAGCTAAACTTCTGCCTAAATCTGGATTTATGTGGGAACAGCTCATTGGTCTCCCAGTTTTTCTTCCCAGACCTTAGATTAATTAACTCACCCCTGTATTGCCATTGGGGCAAGATCCCTTAGAAATTCTCCAGAGTTGTTCTTAGCCTTATCAATGTAGTGAAGCCCAACCTGTATCCATCCAAAGACTGTCCAAAAACAGTTATACTCGCTTAAATCCACGTTTACACTTTCAGACTTCATTCTGCCAGTGCCCTAGCAGCTTTTGAGTCTTCTCAGGAAAGGAAATTCCTTTTCTAAGGCATTCAGTCCTTTCTACCAAAACAGCAGAGCTTGGGCAAAAAGTACCCGAGATGCAAACTTGGCCTCAAAGGACACTGCTATTCAAAAGAGAATTTTTATTTGTTTTAATTTCCAGTCTCATTCATGGGGGCACTATGTGCACCAGAAGTGGAATTCCTGTGAACAACACATTTCAAAAGACCACAGTTACCCTGTTTGTGTAATATAAAAAGGAGTCTTTGCTTGAACTTGCTAAGACAAGATAAGTTTCATGGAAACTGCAAATGCTCAGTAATACTGGTGATTTTTTTTTTTCCTGAGAGATTTGGGGAGGGGAGATAAATACACACTTAATTTAAAGCTATCTATTAAACAACGATGTCTGTACATACTCACTGGTTTACAAACTTGGGAAAAAGCTCAACCCTTACATTTGTAACACTAAAGATAATACTTTAAAATTGCGGATGATTAATCATATCAGTGCTCACATAGGAATTATATCCATAGGGAAACAGCCTGCAGCCTATTTAGCAAAACTCCTGTATTGTGGTAGTTGAATTTTTTTTCCTTTTTAAACATAGCATTATTTTAATCAGTAAGTCAAGTTAAACAAAATATTAACTACTGCTTTTAGGATGATAGAATTTTTTTTAAAGGTGAAACTGTGACACTGTAATGGGTTAAAGAGAACAGAAGGTTAATCTACACTGGCTTTCAAAAAATGGAAGTGCGACATATCTTTTTGTTTTGTTATTTCTGTCTTATTCCTTTGGATGGTTGTGTTCTTCCCTTTGACAATGTTTGTTACTGTGCCATTTATTTTTCTTATTCTTGGAGTACCAAAGATCCTGAAATGGCTTGATGATTGCAACCATGTGAAAAATTATTTTCTGGAAGTATGTTTTGTTAACTTTTTTTGTGGAAAATGTGGAATTGTGTATGCAAACTGTTATCAGAGATTTGCTGGGAAGTTAACCTGTCCCAGCAGGGAGAACGTGAGTGCGTCGATGGATGTGGTGAGCCTGAATCTGAATTCTGGATCTGAATACCCGGAAACTTGGGGAGGAAGCTTGGATTGGGAAGTGCAGCTGAGCTTTTGCACTTTGTTCCATCACCAGTCAGCGTGAGTGAGTGGCCTTAGGTACAGGACATTAGCAGAGGTTGTTTCATGTGCAAAAGGAGTTAAAAAAAAAATTGCCAGCATTCAGAAATCAAATATTTGTTGATGCTGCATTTGCACTGTTAAATTTGCCTTGCTGGAGAGTTATATAAGTGTTATTTTTATAGGTCAATTGTTAAAACACCTGAGCCGTTGGATACAGTATGGAGTAAGAGCATCTGACATGGGTGAATTCATCCAAGTGCAAAGGGACTTGCTGGAAGCTCTCCACACGATGAAGAAAAATGGGCATAAGCAGTACAAAGGGTGTTAGGTCAGCTCCTGAAGAGGTGACTTTCCTCCTCTGCAACAGCAAGTAGGGAATACTGCAGTTTAGCCCAGTTACACTCTAATGCTTAGGAAGTGCTCTCACTTTTTCAATAATACGAGCAATTACAAGCATTGTAACATACTGTACCTTGTCCTTTTAATGTCGATATATTACAGCAGCTCATTCTTGAGAGTCGAAATGGCAACTGCTATATTTTTCCTAGACTGTTTTCATTAGTTGTGGTTGGGAAAGTTACATAGAAGCATTATAAAAATTTATATGAGGCTTTTTACAGCATTTGAAAATAAAAGTAGCATTCTTTTTGTAAAGTTGCTGGTTTTGGGGGGTTTGTTTTTTTGTTGGTGGTGGTTTTGGGGGGGCTTTTTGTTTGTTTTTTGTTTTTGTTTTTTACCCCAGTGTCCTGGATTTGTTTCTCTTCTGGCATGGGAGATATCTAAGGAATTGAGACACTGTTTTGCATATTCTCATCTTGAATTCAACAGACGGTGAAAACCCCAGTGTCACTACTCTCAATCAGAAAATAGAGATTGTAAAAATTGCTCAACTTGTACCAACTGCAGTCACGTGAAGCTGCTTCTAAAACAGTTATTTCCCTTCATAAGAGACTTCTTATCTTCTTCCCTGGATACCATAATTTATTCAAGAAAGGCTTCCACGGGCAGTTGTCTCCTTTGATTCACTACAGAAACAATCTTGTCCTGCTGTTCCCTGTTCCTTGCTGAGTTTAGCACAGTGGCAGCAGATGCAGTTGTGAAATGGTCATGTAAAAAACAAATTGTTACAGAATTGAGCAGCTGAAAGCAAAGAGGAGCTAGCAGCTGGTGACTGGCCTTCTCTGGAGGCCCTCCAGTGAATAACAGCTCTCCACTTGAGAATTGCTGCTCTCAGTAAGTGATACTATTTTAACAGAGTTTTAGAAATTCTATTTAATGGGATTACACTTCTCTTCCAGTAACCAGATATTACACCTCAGAGCTATGTATCATAAGGAAATGGAGGTTCACTTCTCTATCTCCTTGCATTATGAAATTCAGAATTCTTCAAAAAGACAGCATTTTAATGGCAAATATAAAGGCAGTGCCTTCAGCATGTGCAGAAATGTTTGTTGGGTTTTTTTTTAAATCAACAACTTTTACATAGTTTAGTTTTTATAAAACATACTGCAAATACCTGTTGTGCATTTTTCATTTCTTTATTCCTGTACAAAGTGTGCCTTGTACATAAGCAAAACAACTATGCTTTGGACAATAAAATGTATTTTCTGACAATATTCCTAGAGAAAGAGAAGGGAGGAGTATTAAAAATAGTTTGTTTTGCTGTTGGGAGTGATGACAATAGTGGTTCCCAGCTCTGGACCAGACAAGGATGAATTTGTAGTTCAGGAAGTGCTTAATGTACTTCTTTAAGGGTAATTTTATTTATCATGTATGTAAATTCAGAATATCAGAGAGATTTTAAAATGCCTATCCCGTAGTTGAATTTCAAAGATGAAAGCAGGTTTTAAACGTGCATTCTAGTAGACTGTAACCTGTCAGTCGTGCTGGGTTCAGCAGCACTAGGCTCTGCTGCACAAAATGGTGTTCTGCCTAAAAGGAGTCGCTGTCTGAAAGACACCAGGTACGTTAACTACTGGGACAGGTCAATGGTGGAGAATGGCACATTAATGTATATATAATATAATGTATATATAATAATACACATTCTCAGGCACTGGGGTTTGTACACTTCATGACACAGGAACACCTCTACAGTCAGTGTGAGAGGAAATGAATCTTTACACATGTGGAATTCGTTCATCTTGCTGCCTCCTACTCCTCCCACCACCTCTCTCCAGGTTATTTGGTAGTGTGAAGGTTACTGTTTTCTAGTGAAATGGTGCATGTGGGTTTGAACCTTCTCATGCCGAGGAGGGAAATTAACCCATGTTCTCATTTCCCCATCAAGTCAGAGCTCTGCTAGGAACAGTTTGTTTCTGATTTGAACCGACCCTTGAGGCCACATCTTGTTTCCGTACCAGCTGCTTTAATCCTGTTTCTAGTTAGCCATCATCTGCTGCTGCTTTTCCCTCCTCTAGACATGCTGTCCCTGGCAGTCCACCTTCCATTGGTAGCAGTTCCTTCCCTCTTCCCTGCCCATCCTCCCCATCCAAAGACAAAACCTTTGCCCTTGCCTCTACATTTCCTGCCTACAATACTAAATGATGTTGAAAGGGCAGCTCAGCTCATCAGCAAAGTTCTGTGACCTTGAAGCTGTTGTGTAAAAGCGTAACCATGGCCCCTGCTCCACATTTTGAAAGAGACGGCAGCTACAGACAGCAAGTGTTACATACACACCAGTTCAGTATAACACCTTGTTTCCTTATCTGCTCCTCAGAGTGGATGTATGGGCTGGAGTAGGAAGGTAATGCAGCTCCAACGGGAAATGGGTGCCAAGATGCTCCCCTGAGCCACGTCCGTGCACATGCAGCCACCCACAAAACTTTGAGCCTCAAAATGGGAACACTGATTGGAACATACATCTCTCTGGTGTTAGAACTTACTCAAAAATGGCAATAGCCCTGCTAGTCTTGGATGCTTAGTTTACCTACAGTCTACTTCTGACCTCAGTGTATCTATTTAATAAGAATGAATTATCAGAAAAGAACTTCAGTGACTTTTTGATCGTGATGGAGTGAATCACTGGTAAACTAGACACACATCTCGAGATTTTTTCAGTGCAGCAGGCTGCCTTTGAGATCTCATCCAGCTCCCACTGACATCAGCAGAAGATCCCTATCTAAAGCCCAAAGAAACCAGTGAACAAGTATGGTCACAAAAGCAAGCTGTTTGCTCATGCCATGCTTTCATGTGTGCTACAAATGGGACAAAAAGATTTTACTATCTATAGAATTCAATTGGTTGAAAAGCAGTTCATGAAGAGGATGCCTTGTGGCTTCAAATACAACGGTGACAAACTTGCAGATACTTCTGCTATTAAAGATGAAAATATTGCCCGTTTTCTTTGATCAAATTAAACTAATGACTCCAGGAAACTTTGCAAAACATACAGTTTATTTAAATGTATTTTTCTGAAATAGCGGAGTACGTCATTCTGGGATTGGACCCAGACTGGACCACAGTATGGATTCTGCATATTCTAGGAAGCAGACAGATGGGCACAACTTCTTGATTTGTGAAGTTCACAGGCAGTGAACAACGTCCATGATGCGTTCAGTGGGCACAGCGCTGCTGAGTAACATCAGCCATGCACACAGGTCTGCTCTGTGCAACAGTCCTTGGGTTTCTCTTTTCAGTTAATTCACCTCGACTCAGCAGAACCAGTTCGAGGTGGTTTACATTTCTCTGTCCTTGCATTGTTCCTATGCCACCTGTTTAATATGAGGCTGTTGAAACTTGAGAAGACCAGGAACCTGTACTGTGGGTGACCAGCCTCCTTCAATCAAGGAGAAGACTTTCAGACAGTGATGTGTTGTGCTGTTGGGACTTTTTCAGGCAAGGTGAATGAGACAACAGCAGCTTGGCAGTTTAATGATTGGCTGTGTGCAAACCTGTGAAAAGGTGTTGTCTTCTTGGAGGTATGCTGCCCTCACAGCTGGTTTTGTTGTCTTCCAACCACAGCAGAGAAGGCACTGGGTGGGATCTTGCAGATCCTAGAGAATGAGGACTCGGCTTGGGGGCTGCCACTTGTGCACCATGGACTCATTTCAATTGCTTCTTATTTCAACAGGCCCCCCAAGCAACTTCACTGATCCTTGTGTAGCGATTTCTAACAGCAATACTGTTTTTCAGAGACATTAGGCATTCTGAAACTACCAGACCCTGCCAGGAATGAAAAGTTTATTTAAAAACTGAAGCTTATTTTGTTTTTTAAAGCAAAAGTGGCACCATCATGTTGAGACCCTTTTAGGTAAGAGATTTACAAGCAAGTGAATAACTTTGTTGGCACAAACCTCACCAACCACAACTCCAAAATAATGCAGACGCTTTAGAAAATGCTAATCTTTTTGACTCATTTTAATTTTGTTAGAAAACCACAAAGTAAATTGATCATCCTACTTGCTCAAATACTTACATTAGAGAGAGAGCAAGTAGGAGTTGAAAGCTCTTCTGAAGTTAAACCTGTTCCATCATGCAAGGAATCTGGCCATGATTCATAGATCTGTAAGGTCAGGCTGCATCTCCGTCACAACCAGTCTAAAATACTCTGTAATCCATACAGCTTCACACAGTGTTTTGTGACAGCACAGCACAGCCTGTTGCTGTCAGAGCATGAATTCTTTTGTCCTGTTTTGTTTTTTTTTTTTTCATTCTTTGAAGGACTTCTCTACCCATTACTGAGTGGAAATAACTTTAATGGGCTTATTTTTGTTATAGGCTTATTACAGTATAATTATGACATTTATATAATTTTTGAAGCAAAAGGCTCTCCACGTTTGAGGAAGAATTTTTGCTTTAAAATGGCAGCAGATTTTGCTAATGCATAGGCACAGAATTTCTAGCAAAGTCAATAAATTGTTTATGGTGCCCTTAAAAGTAATCCAGTGACCTTCAAGGCCAAATCACAGACTAAAATAAGTTTTTTAAAAATGTTATTCATTCTTCTAACTAGCTAGCCCCCTGTTCACATGTACTCTGTAAAAACATACATTCAAGTCACAAGTATTGTTCTTGACATCACTTTGAGCCATGTAATACTGAGGGGAAACCTTCCAACTTCTGAAAGGGAAGTCTGTGAAAAATCTGTATTCGTATTCTACAGGTGTCCTGAGTAATTTCAGTTTACTGCTATTAAGTTTCAGTAGAAAAAGCTCACCCGAAGCTGTCACCTAAGTATGTTTTTATATGAAGCACTATTAGTCACTCTAATAACACAGACAACCTCTCGGTGTTCCCTCGGGGGAAGATAGCGCTTTTTCCAGTTACTCTCAGCTTCGGAAATAGGTCTTTTAAGCGTGGTGTGCACAGTGTGCTTGGCCCCAGCAAATACACAAACAAATCTGCATCCTCTTCAGGATGGCATCTCAGCGGCACGCTGACTGGATGCTCTTCGTGTCCTGTGTAACAGCTAAGACACGCTATGCTTTGGATGTCATTAATCATTCACAGGAAAGAAAAAGGAGTCATAATACAGACACCTTTCTTTTACTGCTCAGTGTCAGGCTATTATTTAACTGCTCTGAGGTTTAACTGTTACTTTTACCCTTTTAGCAAGTTGTTGTGTAAGTTGTTTGGAAAAAAGAGGCTATCCATTGCTTACATAAAGCATTCTGCTCTCTATTTTATAGCTAAAAGCTACTCAAGAGAAAGTGCTCACCTAAAAACGGGGCAAAAATATCAAGTGTGGCCTACTCAAAACCAGTGCCTTACATAAACGGAGATCCAGCTCTGCCAAGACTCTAGGCTATCGAAACGCTGTGAACACCAGTTACAGTCATAGGTGAAACGTATGTTCAATGACGACACAAATCATCACCTTTGAATAGGAAACAAGTATACTAAATGATGTTTAAAATATGTGTTAATGAACTGGCCATTCATTACGTTTGTAAAAACTCTCTAAGTGCCAGGAGGTTTGACATTGACAATGAATGAGAAATGTATAGAAGAAAAGATGACAGGCAGAAATATTGCTAAGGGATTTATCTGATTTTCTGGCCTAGACATATCATAAACTGCCAAATTTTTCTGCATTCATTAAATTACAAGTACCTCTATTGCTGCACTAAAAAATACTAAATAAAATGTGAATAAGGTACATTAGCTCTGTTTCTAGTGAGTCAGTTTAAAAAAAAAAAAAAACTAACTATTGCATTTTGAATGTCCTCACTGAATGTTGCCATATGGAGAGAGTTTGTATTTAATAGCTGTTAAGCTATTAATTTTTTAAAAACAGTTTTCTGGCATTATTTAAATCTTTTAACTCCTTGAGCTTTATACCAACAGCCATCTTCAACTTTCAGTAGTGACTGAGTCTCTGAAGCACTTTCAGTCAACGTGGCTGACTCACTCTTCTGAAATGTCTTTAACATTTGGGTGTCCACTGATGATGCAAACCTGGAGGAGGGAGCTCTTAACTTCAAAACTGGGGCAAAAGAGTGTTTTAGCAGGGACAAACATGACATTTAAGCTTCCTATGAACAAATTCTAGAATTTTTTTTCAATATCAGTTGTAGTATATGAATAAAGCAAATGTCCATTAATGACAATTATTTTCTCAAAGATGGCAACTCTACCTAACTCCTGGTTTTTAGCACTTCCTACTGCTTTTTACTTCACTTAGGACAGAAGTGGTTTGTAATCGCTTTTCTCCGATACAAATTCTCCAAGACCAGCTGAATCCAGCATGGAGGGATTCATGTATCACTGCCGGAGTAAGTGTGGGATTACTTGTAACTTAATTCTGAGATGAAAAGTTAGATTTGCAAGGGGAAAAATGTACCTGATGAACAAGTGTGCACAGAGAATGTCACAGTAGCACAGTGGCATTTTTTCAGCAACATCCTCAGCTGGAACCCACAATTCCCCAGCCAGGTGAGCATATTCTGGTAGAACCATTTGCCCATTCAGCCCTTCCACATGCCCAGCCCAACCCTTCGGCTTAGCTATGGGCAACATGCTGAGCTGCCCACTCCCATACAGACGGGGCCCTTCCAAGTTGGATGTGAAACGTCTCGGGAGCTTCAAAGTATAAAAGATGGCACAAAGGGAGTTCAGGACTGCATCTGAGTAATCCTTCTCAAGATTATAGCTTGGGGCTTAGGCAAGGCAATTCTGCCTAAATCTCAGAAAGCCATGAATGAAACACATCCTTGTTTTCTGCAGGTTTTTCCCAGCTCTAACATTGACTAATGACAGGCAAGTTACTAATCTTCTACCATGTTACATTAAATTAATAGGTGTTCAAATGGATTTGGCCCACATAATTTTGTGAGGATTTACTTTCTCAGGTTCTTTAGAATCATAGAACCATTTAGGTTGGAAAAGACCCTTAAGATCATCAAGTCCGACTGTAAACCTAACACTGACAAGCCCACCACTAAACCATGTCCCAAAGCACCACAGCTTTTAAGTACCTCCAGGGATGGTGACTCAACCACTTCCCTGGGCAGCCTGTTCCGATGCTTGATAACCCTTTTAGCAAATAATTTTTTCCTAATATCCAATCTAAACCTCTCCTGGCGCAACTTCAGGCCTTTTCCTCTTATCCTATTGTTTGTTACTTGGGAGAAGACACTGACACCCAGCTCACTACAACCTCCTTTCACGTAGTTGGAGAGAGTTTTTTGGCAGACATAGATGTTTATACATAATGAAAATAAAGACAAAACTGAACTGCTGTTTTAGATGGGATGATGGAAGCAAAGAAGCAAAGATTTGATGAGACTTCTGTTTCAAGGTATTAGCTTTCCCAAGATATAAATGTTAACTTTCCTAGACAGAGAAAACAGAAACAGCTGTTTTACATGTAGTAGTTTTT
>NW_010320350.1:58159-60448 GCF_000700745.2 Antrostomus carolinensis
AAAAAAAGCTTTCTCTTTTTTAAGGGAGCCAACAGTAAACAATCTCTTATGATTTTATAAATAACCATAATCACCTGTAGTCTTACCACCAGTGGTGAGATGCTTATAAACATTACTACGAGAGTCCCTCTGCACTGTTTCTACAGCTCCAGACTCATTGTTTGCTTGCATGTGACTATCGTCTTGAACAAAACAGCCTTTCAGAAAACTATCTTTCAAGCAATTTATTTCTGCAAGAGCAATTTTATAACCCATAGGTTTGCCTTAACCCTTTGCATGCTTGCAACGCCCTTTGGACTGGACAGATAACTGGCATTCACATACATATACTTCCCCTCAGCATTATGTAGTCAATGATGAAAATCCTTACGTAAATTCATATTCTTGCTTTTATTAAAACCACACGAATCATTTTTGTATATTTAGTCACACTTCCTTTTTACACTTTTAGCAAAGGATGTTTTTATCTTAAGAGTAATTTTATCATGCCTCCAGATCTAAAAAAACCAATCACTTGTCTGCAGCTCAAAGACACAAATTTTAACAACTTCGATATTAACCACTAGAACAGATGATTAAAGAACATAATATACTTGGCAAAATATTACACCTACTTTTGTTAGTTCCAAAGGGCCCCTCATTACCAATAACAGACAGACGCTCTGAAAGCCCACTGAACAGTACACCTCCAGAAACAGCTTCCCCCACACAGGTCACCCATCGTCTAGAGCAAATCTCTCCTAAGTCATCATTGCAGTTCTGTTCAGTTAGCACCAGTCCTGCCTGGATCTAGCCTTACTGGAAAGAGATACCACTTGCACTGTGCATGTTCCCTCACACCTGAGTTCAACAGGTAGAAGCAGGCACAGGCGCAGCCCATGAAGACGGCACAGGTAAGGATGTGTGAGTCTAGGTGGTAGCCTATTTTGCCACACCTACAACTGGAACAGAACAAGCACAGGCTACATCAACATTAAGAAGCTGGGCAGGGCAGTAAAAGAGGTTCTGTCAAGTAGAACAGGAATTGCTGAGGTCCCGATGCCCATGCTGTGTGTGTGGTAGCAGTGTCATTTCAGACTAGCTCTAGCGAGGTCCGCTGGAGTGAAGGCCCGTTAACAGGTGCCCGTTAAGCACTTACAAGTGCATCTTGAGGTCTTCATGCAAAAGGAATACACTTCACACGCACCAAAGACTACTCCAGGATGTGAGCTGAAGCACAACAGGGATGACAGATAGATTTACTCCTGGTATTAGCAAAGAACACAGCTACAGCCTAAGCATCTAGCGTAATCCAGGTCTACTAACACAATTCTACATATCGGTAAAAGTGAACCCTATTTTTATGCTACTTTTTACTGACACGTGTGACTGTTCTCTGCCCTGCTCTGACCACACACTGGACCAGATCATAGAATCATAGAATTGTTTGGGTTGGAAGGGATCTTAAAAGATCATCCAGTTCCACCCCCCCTTGCCATGAACAGGGACACCTTCCACTAGACCAGGTTGCTCAAAGCCTCATCCAACCTGGCCTTAAACACTTCCAGGGAGGAGCAGCCACAGCTTCTCTGGGCAACCTGTTCCAGTGTCTGACTACCCTCACAGTGAAGAACTTCTTCCTAATATCTAATCTAAACCTACCCTCTTACAGTTTAAAGCCATTACCCCTTGTTCTATCACTACCTGCAAAGTCCCTCCCAGCCTTCCTGTAGTCCCTTCAGGTACTGTAAGGCTGCGATCAGATCTCCCCGGACCCTTCTCTTCTCCAGGCTGAACAGCCCCAACTCTTTCAGCCTGTCCTCATAGGAGAGGTGCTCCAGCCCTTCGGATCATCCTCGTGGCCTCCTCAGGACTTGATCTAACAGGTCCAGGTCTCTCTTGTGTTGGGGACTCCAGAACTGGACACAGCACTGCAGGTGGGGTCTCAGGAGAGCAGAGGGGCAGAATCCCCTCCCTTGACCTGCCACCCACGCTGCTCTTGATGAAGCCCAGGATACAGTTATTGGCCTCTGGGCTGTGAGCGCACATTGCTGGCTTATGTTGAGCTTCTTGTCCACCACCACTCCCAAGTCCTTCTCCTCAGGGCTGCTCAAAATGACCAAAAGAAGCCTCTCAACCAAAATTATTCCAAGGCCGACTGTTCCTCAGACAAGGCATTCTCTGTACAGCACCCTGAAAACCTAACAGGCACACAGGCCACAGCAAAGGGATTTTGGGATCTTCCCCCACACTGCACAGGTCGGAAGTGTCTCACGCCCACCCTGGCTCTCCAATATGCCAGAGGGGAGC
>NW_010320351.1:0-460 GCF_000700745.2 Antrostomus carolinensis
TAGGCGGGTGATTTGTGGTGAGAGGTTGGGTTTTTTTTTTTCCCCTCCTTGATTTGGGACTGTGCGTGTTTGGGGCTCGGCCCTGCGGAGTTTTGCTGCGGGACTCTGGGGTTCCGCGAGGGAGGGGTGTGTGGGGGGGTTAATCCCGCTTGGTTCCTTTTTTATTACTTTAATTATTTCTCTTTTTTCCCCCCATTTTAATTTATGTTATTTTTTTCCGAGCAAGATTCCCCTGCCCGTGTCACGGGAAGGTTTGGGGAGGGCTTGGTATAGTGTCCCAAAGAGGACAGAGCGCCGGGGGTGTGGGTATCTCGGGGCGCGGGTGTCGCGGGGTGCGGGTGTCCTGAGAGCTGTGGGTGTCCCGGGGGCTCTGAGTGCCTCGGGGGCTCTGGGTGTCCCGGGGGATGTGGTTGTCTCGGGGTGCGGGTGTCTCAGGGTGAGGGTGTCCCGGGGACTGTGG
>NW_010320352.1:0-10170 GCF_000700745.2 Antrostomus carolinensis
GCTGTGGCCTCACCAGTGCCCAGGGCAGGGGTAGACCATGCAGAGTTGCAGGGTGAGCAGCCCTGATCTGTCACAGAGCCCAGCACACACCCATTTCTGCACCCATCCCCACAGCACCTCTCTCTCTGGGAACGCTCTTCATCACAATCCACACTTTCAAAGTAAATACTACAAGTTATCTGCGCTGATCTTCCAGAAACGGGGACCCGCTGTCCTAGATGTAACCCTAATTAGAGAGCACTGAACAAGGAGAGCATGTTCAACGCTCCTTCTGCTCCAACCGGTTGCTCTGCTCAGAGAAGGAAAGAGCACCTCCAGCAAAACATCTCCTTCCCAGCTCCCCCAGCTCCTGCGCCTGCGCAGGCTGATCCCAGCATCGCAAACCTGCTCCTCAGCCAGCACCCTGCTCTGGTTATGCAGACAGCCTGGTTTTTCCAGCGGTGGGTGCAGCCAAAGGGAAAGCCCGAGGCAGCTGGCAGAGCTTCTGCCACCCCAGCGCGGGGCCGTGCTGACACCCAGTGGAAACCACGGCGAGAGGCCTGGGAGAGGGAAACACCGCGGCTGAAACCTCTTCCTCCTGCTATCACAGAACTGCCTGGATTGGAAAAGACCTCCAAGCTCATGGAGTCCAACCATGAACCCAACACTGACCAGTCCCCTATGACTAACCCATGTCCCTCAGCACTGTGTCTACACGACTCTTCAATCCCTCCAGGGATGGGGACTCCACCACTGCCCTGGGCAACCCCTTCCAATGCCTCAGAACCCTTGCAGCAAAGAAATTCTTCCTCACATCCCAACTCAACAGGATCCCAGAATGGCCTGGATTGGAAAAGCCCTTTAAGCTCATGGAGTCCAACCATGAACCCAACACTGACAAGTCCCCGACTAACCCATGTCCCTCAGCACTCTGCACATATCTTTTTTTTTCCATTTTAAACAATGCTGCTTGTGTCTTAATTAGTCTTTCTAATATGTATAAAAATCACAAATAATGTGAAATGAAAAACCACCCACACAACTCTGAAGATCTTCAATCAGATTTAGCATTCTGGGTATTTAATGAAGGACATGTTCCTCCACAACCTCCATTTCACAAGTTATCACAGTGCCATCCTGCTGATCAAAACTGGGCAAGAGTTGCATTTGATTTTCACCATCAGCCTCCTCCATACATTGACTCTGTCCAACCCAATTTACTTGTTGGGAAACGAGTAGTGGAAAAACACGTTTTTATTTTGCTCTGCTTTTTTTTCCCCAACTAAAACTTTTTATATATTTAGTAGAAATGAAAGCCAGGAAAACTGACTGCTAGATCAAGGCTACTTTGAAAACCGTCTGTGCAGTGTGATTTTAAAGAGATTGGCCTGAAGTCATTAGTAAAGACAACCTGGGCTCCCTAACGAACTGTGGTGCAGTTTCTCCTCGGAAGGGACCTGTTTCTCCCCACAGGGCACTACCCAGCTAACTCAAACCAGAAGAGACAAACACAAACTACAAAGAGATGTTTGCAAAGAGACTTGTATCACAATCAGTTCCTCTTACCGCATGTAAAGCAGGAGCGGTCCGTGATTAAAGCACCAGACTGGGAGTCACCAGATCCAGCTTGGCCTCAGGTTATGTGACCTTCAGCAAATTCTTTAGTCTGAAAGAGAGATAATGCTGAGGACATTGGTGGGAGATGCTCTGTGAAGAGCTCCGTGGTTCAGAGTCACTCACTGGGTGCAAAGTATTTCACAAGCTCCATGGCTACATGAATTTATCGAAATAACTATTTTGAGGAAGGGGCACATGCAGGAAAAAGAATTTGCATTGTGAGATGGTCAAACAATATCCACCTAAATCAGCAAATACAGAATCACAGAATCGTTTGGTTGAGATCATTGAGTCCAACCTTACCTGTCCACTGCTAAACCAGATCTCTGAGCACCTCATCTACCCATCTTCTAAATCCCTCCAGGGAAGGGGATTCAACCACTTCCTTAGGTAGCCCGTTCAAAAATTATGAAGAATTCCACACTGCTCCTTGCTAAGTGGTGTAATAAGCAAGGAAAAACCTAATATCCATGGAAGTACATTCAAAACCAACATTTATGCCCCCAATATTCAATGGGAAGGTGGTCAGGCAGCTAAAGGGAGGTGAATGAGTGTCACCAACCGTTGCTGCTAACACACCGGCCACAGAGCCGGTGCTGTCCTTGTGGCCTCTCCTCCAGAAAGCTGCTGAGTATTTTATATTTGTACTACTCCAGAATAAAATTAAATCCCTGGGGTTTGGGACTTGTCATGCTGCTTTATATTTTGCATGAAAGAAAGGAACAAGCACGTACTGGAAACTCACCTACATAGGCAGTCTTGCTACTTGTCCAGTTTGCTTTGATTTTATCGGGGTAACGATCCTGAAACAGAGTAAAATAAAACCTGTTAGGAATAAATAAATAAAAACAGGGCAAGAAAGCCAAAGCTAAGAAGGATTAGAGCTTGTGGTTTAATTCTAGTCACAAAGACTACAGTATTTTGAGATGGGCCGCACTGAAAAATCTACCTCAAACCTTTCCTACAGCCAGCTCCCCTATTTCCCTCCCCGAGGACATGGCCAGGGGTGGCCAATTCCCTCTGGCCACCTCCCAAACCTACATGAATGAAGTCAACAAGTTTTCTCAGCCTTTTCGTGCCGCCTCCTCGCCGCCACTACGGCTCCTCCTGAAGCTGTTTGAAAAGCTACTGGCTTTAAGACAAGTTAAACTACTCGGTGTAAACCCTTGAGCAGGTTTACACCAAGTGCCAGCCTAACCGGTGTTGAGCACATGTATTACTTTGCCTCTTGAAGATCTCTCTGCCACGTAAGCCTCCACTGATGGATTTTAAAAGCTGTGCTGAAACCACAGGAGAAACAAATGTGAGAGTCTTTACACACCCTGAAAAAAAATATCCTGGGATTCAATCAATCCCCAAACGTATAGTTCCTGCACCAGATGCTGCTCACTGCTGCAAGACTGGCCAATCCAGACCACGCTACATTTAACACCCTTCTTAAATTGTCATTGTATAAAAAGCTAATTTTAAATTAAAACTACACAGCAATGACAATGCAATGAGGGCAGCAATCTTCTAAGAATATTGGTCATGAATGACCATGGAATTGGGCACCTGATATGGACAACTCGGCATCGCCAAGAACAGAAACCAGCGACACAGGATCATCACAGGATGGTTGAGGTTGGAAGGCACCTCTGAAGGTCACATCTAGTCCAACCCCCCTGCTCAAGCAGGGACTCCTAGAGCACATCAACCAGGATTTGGTCCACATGGTTTGTGAGTATCTCCAGGGAGGGAGATTCCACACCCTCCCTGGGCAGCCTGTCCCAGGGCTCGGTCACCCTCACAGTGCAGAAGTTCTTCCTCATGTTCAGGTGGAACTTCCTGTGCTGCAGTTCATGCCCGTTGCCTCTCATCCTATAGTTGGGTGTCAATGAGAAGAGTCTGGCCCCGTCCTCCAGACTCTCTCCCTTTAGATATTGATAAACATTAATCAGATCCCCTCTGAGTCATCTTTTCTCCAGGCAGAACAGGCCCAGCTCTCTCTGAAAGACCACAAGGGTTTATGTGTTTAAAAACATCTCATTCTCATACAAACACTTTATTCACAAGTTATCTTTCCTTTTATCCTCATCACTTTGCTGCTGCACAAAGCCTAAGGGTGTGCCCATTCAGTGCAACACACACACAGGTGTGCAAATATACCCTGAAAGTTCTAAAAACAGCAACCAGTAACCTGACAGCGACTGGTAACTGTGATGTCAACCCTGCCCGTGATTGCCAACGCGTGTTTATATCCTTTATGTCCCTGCAGAGACACCCGCTGTCACATCCAGCGCAGAACACGGGTTATAGCACCGGGGATTTACTGAATGGGCAGAGCAGCCAGGGCACAGATAACTCATTAACCAGGGCACGGCAGGACCCAGAATCACCACTGACACTTTTTGGAAGGAAACCAAGTGTCATTTGCCAACGGCCAGCGGAGATCTGGCACAGAGCCCTGGCACCGCTCCCTAACCGGCTGAATTATACAATTAGCTGCAGGATTTACCAGCCCTGGGACTCAGGAAATGCAGAGCCAGTTCAGAGAATCCCAGACTGGTCTGGGTTGGAAGGGATCTTAAAGCTCATCCAGTCCCAAGCCCCCTGCCAGCAGCAGGGACACCTTCCACTAGACCAGGTTGCTCAAAGCCTCATCCAGCCTGGCCAAGAACACTTCCAGGGATGGGGCCTTCACTTCTTCTCTGGGCAACCTGTTGCAATGATCCACCACCTTCATATTGAAGAACACATGGGACAAAGTGACGGTGATGACCCATCCAGCCTGGCCACAAACACTTCCAGGGAGGAGCAGCCACAACTTCCTTGGGCAACCTGGGACACTGTCTCACCACCCTCACACCAAACAATTTCTTCCTCACATCTCATCTTCATCTACTCTCTCCAGTGAGGTGGTCTAACAGCTCCTAGCTGCCTGAAAGGGGAGATCATAGAATCCCAGACTGGTTTGGGTTGGGAGGGACCTTAAAGCTCATCCAGTCCCAATCCCCCTGCCAGCAGCAGGGACACCTTCCACTAGACCAGGTTGCTCAAAGCCTCATCCAGCCTGGCCAAGAACACTTCCAGGGATGGGGCCTTCACTTCTTCTCTGGGCAACCTGTTGCAATGATCCACCACCTTCATATTGAAGAACACATGGGACAAAGTGACGGTGATGACCCCCAGCCCAGCGGCGTGGAGCGACCACAGAACTTTTTGGCAAAGGGACTGGGCTGCAGCAATGATGGAGTCGGAGGAGCCAGAGTAATTCGGTTCCCCCATTCCCAAGAAACGAGAAGAAAAAAAGCCCAGAAAATTCCCATGGGATGAACCTAAGAAGGCAGAGAGGTGCTGGGGGCCCTGGCAGTGTCCCCTTTATCAATCACACACCACTTCCCACGTGGGAAACAGCATCAAAATTTTAATAACTGCTGTTAAAATCGCTGTATAGAGCAGGGAAATAAATTGTATTTACAAAGAGCCTGCCCTGTCCCAGCCAGCCCCTGTCCCAGTGCCAAGCTTGTGCTTTTCACTCCGGGCAAGGAAACAGGAATAAGTGGGACACGGAACCCTCCTTTCCGTGCGGGTGAGAGCTGAATGCTGATCTGAAATGGAAAAGCTTCTGCTTTGCTTCGCTGTGCGAGCTCTCACTCTGCTCACACCCCCTGAAAACTGCTAAGGAAATGTTAAAAAATTTAACATCCCTGATGGGGATCAAAACACAGGCAAAACAATCTTTCAATGCATTTAAAATTAAATAAATCTGGCTCATAGGGGCTGCTTATCCACCCTGGAGCCATAAAGACTCGATATTCCTACCTAATCAAAGCTCCTCATCAAATTAGTCATAAACCCCCCCAAACCTAACATTACTAGTATAGTTTGAGGCCAGGGTAACACACCCCCTCTGAAACCCTCCTTAAGACGTGCTGCATAGCCCGAGCGTAAGCGTTCCGGGGTCAGGCCATCCTCGGGAAGGAATAAATCAGGGAACGGCACGTGGGAGAGAGCGACGAGGAAATATCGCTGCCAAACGGGTCCCGGAGCCCCCAGCCCAGGGCAGCAGCCCAAGGCCGGGTCCTCCCCGGCAGCCAGCTCCAGCTGGAGCGTCCCTGCGTTGCAGGATGAATCCCTCGCTGGGTTTATACTAACAGAAACCAGATTCGGCTGGGAAAGAGATGGGCCGGCTCCCAAAACTGTCAGCAACACTTTCTGCTTATCCCTGCTCTGAGCTTAGAACCAAAAGCCTGATATATGTATATTTATTTAAAAATATATATATATTTTTTTGGCTTGAATCTAAAAACACAGCTGAAAATGTACCGGGGGATCTGCTCCATCTTATCCACAGGACTGACCAAGAAAACAAAGTGTTTTACTTGTAACAGCACCAAAGTATTTTAGCAAACAGCAGATAGTGCTTAGGGACACGGTTAGGGCTGAGGGACATGGGTTAGTTGGGGACTTGTCAGTGTTGGGTTCATGGTTGGACTTGATGAGCTTCAAGGGCTTTTCCAATCCAGGCAACACTGGGATTCTGTTTAGACTGGATGTGAGGAAGAATTTCTTAGCTGAAAGGGTTCTGAGGCATTGGAAGGGGTTGCCCAGGGCAGTGGTGGAGTCCCCATCCCTGGAGGGATTGAAGAGTCGTGTAGACACAGTGCTGAGGGACATGGGTTAGTCATAGGGGACTGGTCAGTGTTGGGTTCATGGTTGGACTCGATGAGCTTCAAGGGCTTTTCCCATTGAAGCAATTCTGGGAATCTGAAATTTTTACATTTTTAGGGCAGTGACCAGGTGGTTTAACACCCACTCCAGAGAGCTGCAAAAACAAGCAACAGGAGAACATTCCATCCCACACCTTATAAGACCAAGGTGATGCAGGAAAACAAGAGCTTGCCTGAAAGATTATGGCTTTTCATTAATAAAGATAATGAGCCCTTTCCATGTAATCTCTCACTTCTGCGACCTGTTGCACTTGCTTATCTTCTTCCTTCATGGGACCCTTTTCCTGGCATGTGAAGCTGGAGATGATGTTGGAATTATTTTCATAAGGAAACAAAAGCCTCCAGGACTTCTGCACAACTGCTACACGACTGCAAATTCATATTTCTCACTGGTTTACGCTCACCTCGAGTATCTCCTACAATGGTGTGGCTTTCCAGGGAGGAGAACTTCTTGCCAGCTGTGCTGGTGGTGTTTAATAAAGACCACTGAAGAGAAAATCATCAGTGAAAGACTTTGAAAAGGCGTGGAAAGCTGCACCATACCACAGCACAGGATCTTTCATGAGAATTCCATTTTTCTAGTGCAAATGATAATTAACCACTTTGGGACAGAATTTATTGAGCTTTGCTACAACATGGCAGCACACAAAAAATTGGATAAATGCCTTTGGTATCTGCCTCCTGATTTTATTTTTAAAAAAGGAGAGGAAGTTTTCTTCTGGAAGTACTCTGGCTATTCATCGAGATGATTAATGACACGGCAAAGAACCTTTTCTTCTTTCATTAACTGAAAAGGTACACACAGATCCATCAAGGTCTGAGAGCTGCAGACTGTACCAATTGCTGAGAAAATTTAAGCCCCAAGACCTAAGAACAGAGGAGAGAAATCTAAACATATCCAGTTAGGAACAGACAGCTCAGGAAAAGATGGATTTCCTACAGTGCAATACATTTTAAATTAAAGCTTAAATTTATAAACAATTTGAATGCCTGTTCCTGCCGCGTAAGTTCCCTCTGCTGCAGAGTCACCTTATACCCTCCTGTCACACACAGAACCCCAGAACGGCCTGGATTGGAAAAGCCCTTTGAGATCATGAAGTCCAACCATGAACCCAACACTGACCAGTCCCCTATGACTAACCCATGTCCCTCAGCACTGTGTCTACACGACTCTTCAATCCCTCCAGGGATGGGGACTCCACCACTGCCCTGGGCAACCCCTTCCAATGCCTCAGAACCCTTTCAGCAAAGAAATTCTTCCTCACATCCAGTCTAAACAGAATCCCAGCGTTGCCTGGATTGGAAAAGCCCTTGAAGCTCATCGAGTCCAACCATGAACCCAACACTGACAAGTCCCCGACCAACCCATGTCCCTCAGCATGAAGGGACATGGGACTAAGGGACTCGGTCACCACAGCATCCTCGCTTGCAGAGCTTCCCAACCCTTCCCTGGCTGTTCCTGCTCCACCAGCCAGACCCACAGCATCAGCTTTCACACCCACGATGGTTTTTCCCGGTTTCCAGCCCATATTTTCCCTCTCCAGTGATATCCACCAGTCCCTCGTGAGAACATCCCGCACCTTCGCTTACGCCTCAGCAGTACAGCACAGCCCAAGGAGGCTGGATGGGCAGCGCTGGGTCCCACCACGTCATCTTATCACAACAGGAACTGGCAGGGAGGGGTTTTTTTGCTCTCCTCAGCTTAAACCACCGGAAAACTTTGTCTGTTCCCCACGGTTAATCCCACACCCCCCCTACAGCCACCCGCTTCCACGTGCGTTCCATGTCGGCTTTTGAACTGCCCAGGTCTTGCCACAGCAAGGGATAAAGAGTTATTGGGAATATCAGCACTTGGCTGGGGGAGCTTCTGCACGAAGACAACTGTTGTGGCACAGACAACTGTTGTGGCACCAAGACAATAACTGTCGTGGCATGAAGGTGACAACTGTTGTGGAAAAAGCCAACGGTCGTGGCACAGACAACTGTCATGGCACAAAGACAAAGACAACAACTGTTGTGGCATGAAGATGCCAACTGTTGTGGCATGAAAATGACAACTGTAATGGTACAAAGACAGACAACTGTCATGGCACCAAGACAAAGATGACAACTGTCGTGGCACCAAGACGAAGATGACAACTGTCATGGCACCAAGACAATAACTGTTGTGGAACCAAGATGACAACTGTCGTGGCACCAAGACAGACAACTGTCGTGGCACCAAGACAGACAACTGTCGTGGCACCAAGATGAAGATGACAACTGTCATGGTACAAAGACAGACAACCATCATGGCACAAAGACAGACAACCATCATGGCACAAAGATGACAACCGTCGTGGCACCAAGATGACAACCATCATGGCATGAAGATGACAACCGTTGTGGCACCAAGATGACAACCGTCGTGGCACCAAGATGACAACCGTCGTGGCATGAAGACAACTATCACTTAGAAAGCAAGATGGGGCAAAATCTCCCCCGTATGCTGCAGCTGCCTCTGCACGAGGAGCGGTGAGGAACAGCGGAGGGATGATTCAACACAGCATCGCCGGCTCCGGGCCGGGGAACCGGGCTGCCCCGCTCCCACCGGGGCAAAGATCTGCTTTGCCACCTCCAAATGCTCGGGAGAGCCGGAGCTGGAGGAGAGTGAGGGCTCTGAGCAGATGCTGTGTGTCAGAGCAGAGGCACAGCGGGGAGAAGCAATAAAGCTCAGGTCACACCTATGTCCAAAACCAAAACGTGCCAAAAAGTCACCTGTCCCTGTATGGCAGGTTGGTAAAGACACGGGGGGGAAATGGTGTAAACACAGGGACGAGCAAGCCTGGGTCCTGCTTCCAGTCGAGCTGTTTAACACGAAGGAGACAACCCCAAGCTGATGCACAAGTCCCAGGTGAGCAGACGGGAGCCAACACGGGGTCCCACCACCCCTCATGTGGGGCTCGGGACCCACAGCATCCTGGAGGCTGCATCCTGCCACCGCTAGCTGCTGCTATACAAATAATCCTCACAATGCAAATAATCCTTACAATATAAATAATCCTTACAATATAAATAATCCTTACAATGCAAAGAACCCTCACAACACTTTATTTTTTTCTTTCTTCTTTTTTCTTTTTTGTTTCTTCTTTTTTCTTTTTTCCTTTTTTCTTTTTTCTTCTTTTTATCTTTCTTTTTTCTTTTTTTCTCTCTTTTTTCTTTTTTCCTTTTTCTTTTTTCTTCTTTTTCTCTTTCTTTTTTCTTTTTTTCTCTCTTTTTTCTTTTTTCCTTTTTTTTTCTTCTTTTTCTCTTTTCTTTTTTCTTCTTTTTCTCTTTCTTCTTTTTTCTTTTTTCTCTTTTCTTTTTTCTTCTTTTTCTCTTTCTTCGTTTTTTTCTTTTTTCTTTTTTTCTTTTTTCTTTTTTCCTTTTTTTTCTCTTTATTTTTTTCACTCTGTAACTCCATCACGTGCCAAGAGGCTGATACGGATACAGGAAGCTGAATATAAACACATTGCCTGTTTTACCAAATATTCAAAGAAACACAACTAAAAATATCCAGGCGATGGTGTCCCTGAACATCTGAACCGCCCACGCTGTCAGGCTACGCTGGCCAGGAGCCCCAGGAGCCCTGGAGCTTGCAAACATGGGATGCTCCATACCCAGGTCTCAGCTCTGAGGATGCTCTCTGCCCCATGGAGACCTGCCTGGAGTGGGGCTGAGCTGCTCCAGTGCTACTGGGAATGGGAACGCTGGGTCCCCCCAAGCCACGTGCCTCTCCAGGGGATGGATGTATCCCCACAGCATTCCCATCTCCCCCGGGTAGCCCCACCACTCCCCACACTCTCTCTTTTCTTCTGAAAACCCCATGGAGAATCCTGCCATA
>NW_010320354.1:0-383 GCF_000700745.2 Antrostomus carolinensis
TATCGCCTTTCCCTGCAGCTTTGCTGGATGCAGGAACAATGGGAAGATGTAGGATTCTCCAGGGTTTTGCCAGGAGCTGTAAGCCTCGTGGGGACATCTTCATCTCAAACATGTTCCTGATGGACCCCAGCACTGTGAGTCCGGGGATCGATGGAGAAGTCACTCATGGAGCCAGAGGAATGGGCAGTTTAATGGCACTGATTTCAAGGGGGGGTTGCTAAATCGATGCAGCTAGTGTGGGAAAGCAATGGGACAGTAGGAAGGAGCCCGAGGCATCCCTGCAACAGCTCCCATGGCTTGTAAAACTCAGATCAACTTCCTTCAGTCATGTGGGGTGGGAAAAAGCTTCTCAGAAATTTATTTAATAATAGTAAATTAAAAAA
>NW_010320354.1:452-2921 GCF_000700745.2 Antrostomus carolinensis
CTAGAAATGGCCAAAACTGTTACAACACAGTCCTGAGCCTGGGGGGTCCCAGCTCCATCCCTGCAAATCCTAATTAGCAATAACAAGGTGACCCTGAGTGGTACCAAAGGACCCTGCGAGGAGACACAGGTATCACTGAGCCAAAGCCTTCATGCTGGCTGGAAACAGAGAGGCAGTTTTTCATTTTCCCCCATTACTGTGGAATTTTCAGTGGGTGATGCCCAGATCCAGCCACCCAAGGTAGCTCCACCAAACACCATCACCAGCACAGGTGAGGGTGTGACTCCAGGAAAGCAATAGCTGGATTTATTCCAGTGGATTTGTAGGAATTAAAGCAGAGATCCAGGACAAACAAGATGGATCCAGCATGCGCTTGCCATAAAGCATGGCAGATGTGACATCCTCTGATGAGGATCAAGAGACTGGAGCAGCAAGGTTGAAGGTTTAAGCACTTCAAGGACCAACAGCAAGCTGGGAAAATTCATGGTGACGAGAGCTGCAAGACCCCATCTGCATCCCGCTGCCTCTCCACACCTCCTCCTCTCACCACCATGACCTGCTCCCAAAATAACTGGATTTGCTGCCTCCCTCCTCCCCTTCCATCACCTGCAGTGTCACTTGGCTCCTATCAGCCCTAAATGTGGAGCTGCTGGCCACAGGGGTCTCCAGGGCAAGAGGGGAGGTCAGCAGCAGCGTGGTCCGATGGGGACCACAACCCTGGGTGCTGCCCCATGTTTGCAGGGTCACCCCCTCCCCAGCTGCCTGCATCCTTGGGATGGAGGGCTTGGCCATGGTCCTCTAGCCAGGACCTTGTGCCACCAACCCCTAGAGCAGAGCAAACTGATAAATAGGCTGGAAACAATAGCCCCTGGGAGGCAGGAACCACCCAACATCTGCAAATGATTGGATTTACTGGTTCTTCAGGATTTCTGCAAGATTTGTTTCCATTATCACTATTCCAGCTCCCATTTCCTCCTGCCTTGAGGTGATGTTCTCCTGCAGTGATGTTTCTCCTTGATGTTTTCCTGCTGTGATGTTCTCCTGCCTTGCACATCCTAAACCCGGTGCCATCCAAATGCAGAAACATCTCCAGAAGAGACATCTCCAAAACTATTTGCAAATGTGCATGGAAAAGGGGGAGAGATAACACATGCCAAGAAGTCTTGTTGAACTCCAAGTGATAAGGAAGGATTAAGAGAACAAGGATTAAGAGAATGGAGCTAATTGCTGGAGCTTGCAGCCCACAGGAGCAAGGCAAGGTAAATGTTAATCAGGCTAAAAGCCAATTGATTTGGTTTGCATTGTAACTAGACTCATTTAAATGGAGGTATTTCAATTGCAGCAGCTCAATTCCTCATCTGTTGGGATGTCTGTGCACCTCCCTGAGGGCAACCAGCTTTAATTAGAGCCCAGCACACTCCCAGGGCACCCACGCTCCCCTCCCTGAGGTTTCCCCCACCAACACAGCCAACAACACGCTCTAGACCTTGTCCAAATATTTAACTGGAGACTGGAAAGTCAGTGGGCAGGGGAAAGCAGGGTCTGGAGAGATGGGGATGGGACACTGGGTTGGAAATATCTCAGGAAAGATTATCCCAAGGGTGGTCAGGAGCACCCCAAGGGTAGCTGGGCATCATTGCAAGCACCAGCAGCTCACTGTAGCATGGGTACCTTCACTACAAGGGCTTTTTCTGCATTTATTTCCCTTTCTCCCCCCAAAACAGACCCTCCCCACACATTAACCCTTCGCTTGCTCTGCAGAAGTAACATCTCACAGGGCTCAGGTGAAGCTGAGGGACTGGGAAAGCTGAGGTAGACCTGAACCCAGCTCACCCAGCTCCTGCCTGTCCCTCCTCACCTTCTCCCCCCCACCCCACCCCATCATTACTTTTGTCAATTCAGCTGCAAGCCAAAAAAAAATCCCTCGGGATGCTTTGCTCTAGGAAAAAGCACGGCAGAGCCACTGCCAAGGATTTCACACATAGCAACCATCGAGGCAGCAAGTGTTGTGGCAACTGGATCAACACCCCGAGCATGCAACAGCCTTTCTATCCTGGAAGGCTTTTCTCCCCCGTTTCTTCCTCCTGGTTTTCAGGCAGATGTTCACATTTAGTCACTTTTAAGTATTTTTCATCACTGATCCAGGCACCCGTGTCCCGTGAGTCACCCCGCGCACGCACAGGGCTGCGGCTCAAGGAGAACATCATCCCAAGCATCTTGCAATGAGAAGACCCAGACCAAGTCAACAGGCTCCTCTAGGTGGGAAATGGGGACGCCCCTCATCCCACTGACCCCCTCAGACACTGGGGGACCTCAGGCTGCCCTGGTCTCGTACCTTGGGGTCCATGCGGAGGAAGTTGTGGGGTCCCCGGCTGCTCAGCGTCGAGCGCTTAAACGTCTTGCTGTGGTGAAAGTGGTAATAGTTTTCCAAGCTCCCGATCTACAAAAAGAGAGGGATTTAATAATAAT
>NW_010320355.1:0-259 GCF_000700745.2 Antrostomus carolinensis
AGCACCCCCTGAACTGCGATTAGCCCAGCCGGGGGGGCTGCCCAGCAAGGGGGGCAGGTGTCTAACCAGGAGCAAGCCATGCTCACCAACAGCCCTGCAGCGGTTGGGACAGCTCATGGGGAGCTGGACTGCAGCCTCGCTCAGTGCCCCCCATCCCAGAGGGCTCTGCTATGGGGCTGTACCCCAGCGTGGGGTGCAGCAGGGCCAGTGGTGGGCAGGGTACAGCATCCATCTCCCAGGCATCCTGCTTTCGCCCACC
>NW_010320355.1:385-1195 GCF_000700745.2 Antrostomus carolinensis
GAAGCGGGGGGTTGCAGGCAGACTGGACCAAGCTGGGCCCCCACGCCCCTGCCAAGCACCAGAGTCTAAATCGGTCGTGCTCAAAGCTGGGGACTGACCCTTTCATTATCACACCAGACGTTCAAAGTGGTTACCAACATTCTTTGCTACAAACCCCACATTCCTATTTTTTAATATATTTTTAACTGGAAAACAGAGCGAACGGGGCCTGTTGCAGGCAGACTGGACCAAGCTGGGCCCCCACGCCCCTGCCAAGCACCAGAGTCTAAATCGGTCGTGCTCAAAGCTGGGGACTGACCCTTTCATTATCACACCAGACGTTCAAAGTGGTTACCAACATTCTTTGCTACAAACCCCACATTCCTATTTTTTAATATATTTTTAACTGGAAAACAGAGCGAACGGGGCCTGTTTGGAAATTATAGCCTGGCTGCTGTGGCTTGTATGTCAGATCTGCCCACATTCCCGTGGCCAGCCTCAGCACATGCTCCACAGGGGCACACTTAATAATTCCTGCCGGGGCCGGGAGCAAAGGGGGGTGGGCCAGGGGGGGCATGGCTTTCCCCGGGCCAGCAGGCTCTGCGGAAGCGGTGTGGTGGAGCGGCAGCCCGGGAACAGTGCACTGGCTCTCTGGAGATGGGCACAGCCGTGCTGGAACGGGCAAAGCCTGGCAATGCTGCAGCAGCCCATGGCGAGCAGGGGAAGGGCTCCATGGCCAGGGTGTTCCCATGCCTCATGGCAGGCTGCCCTCGGTGCTCTCCCCTGACACAAGCTTTATGCGTGCTCCTGGGAATGGGGCTGGTGTGGCTT
>NW_010320355.1:1345-1573 GCF_000700745.2 Antrostomus carolinensis
ATCTGCCTGCGGGAGGACAGTGGTGAAGGGGGTTGAACTGCTCCCTCCTGGCTGGGGTCAAGGGCAGGAACACCGATGCCCTTTCCCAGTTCCTCCAGCCCTTGGAGCGGCTCGGACACACTCAACCCAGCTTGCAGCAGATCCTGGGGCACTGTGTACCCCAGCAGTGGACAGCTAAGGGACTTGCCCTGAGCTTGTGCTGTCCCCATCACCCCGTACCACGCAGGC
>NW_010320356.1:0-17053 GCF_000700745.2 Antrostomus carolinensis
CTCACAATTTTAAGGCTGTCGGGTAGTTGTAAGAACCCAAGTGCGCTTGGCTGCGAATTACCCGGGCTGTCTCTTCTGGAAGTATGGCCTGGTTTGGGTTTTTGGGGGGGGAGGGGTTTGGTTTTGGGTTTGTTTTTTTTTTTTTTAAAAAAAAAATCTTGCACCAAAATAAGTACATGTGCTTGTAATTTGCCAATTGAAAGCACAGCTATTTTTTAGGCCAAATCGTAAAGTATCTGTCATGTTACGATAGGAACAAATATTCCCATGAGCCGTCGCACCAGATAATGTAAAGCAGATAACAGCCAACTCTTTTCAAGCTTCCGATGGTTTGATGGAGGATTCGTGGAGCACTGAGGACCTCTGTTTTCAGTACCAGGCTGAGAATATAGTTCCTTGGTGCTATGGATACTGTATTAACCTGGCAGCAAAGGGCCTAAAGCAACTCCTGTGAAAGGTAAACACGATAATGGTGGAGGGGAACACACCAGCATCATACGTGAGGGATAATGGTGAAATTACACCATCTGTTACAGAAAGGCTCAGGTTTCACTTTTTTTTTACATAATCCTTAATTTACTTTTGTATGGTAAAGTTTGTTGATGTTTTTAGATGTGTGTTTAATGGAGGGTGCACTTTTATTAGGACGGCAGTTAACAGTTGAACAGTGAACTGCAAACAGTATAAATTACTGAGCAATGAAAAAAACTTAATTATTGGCTGATTAAAACTTTATCTCAAAGTGACTGAAGGAAATAAAGGTGCTTTAACTTGTTTTACAGCCTTTCTGTAAAAAAATACACTGTCTGTAAGGTGTTAGACAAATAAGGTTTAGCTTCAGAAGCATTAGAGTGCCACCAGATTTTAAAATAGCTAATTTGAATTGAGTCATGACAATTCTAGCTTCCAGCTTCCTTTCTGAAGTGCAGTTATATGAATTTAATTAGAAAGTATCTTATTCTTTCTGTAAAGAGGCAGCATTATCAATACAAATAAACAGAAGTACAAATATGTGAATCCTGTTGTTTTGCTATATAGTGGCATATACAGGTGTGCCTTTCTGCCATAGTTGAACAATAATGCTAACAGATGAAAAGTAGAAAGCATGACATGTTTGCAGGGGTGCTTGCTGTTTCTCCCTCAAAAAAAGCCCTTGTGTTAAAAAACAAACAAACAAAACCCAGGCTAGTTTTCAGTAGCTGGTATGGTACAAATGCACTATCTACTTTCTCTTGGGAACAAATTCGGTGTTCAGGCTCAATGATATAAATCCATCTCTACGTATGACTTACAAAAGAGAAACAGATTTTTACTCTGTACTTATTACTGATGTGTAAGATCCTCCAGATAATGCAGTTCTTATGTTTGCCTTCTCTGTCAGTTGTTCAAGATTTAAGCGGAAGGTTTTTGCTATCATGGTCAAGGTGACAACAAATCTTCTTTAGTCCTTTCAACTCCTAGATCACTGGCCTTGTCTGTGCTCCTAAGATTTGCGACCATGTAATTACCTCCTGATAGACCCACCATGCAAATTTACAGGAAAGCTTATGCTGGGAGTTAACACCTTTAACTGGAGTAGCACCAGTTTATACTGTACATAGACACTGGGGCAAACTTCTCCAATGTCATGACCCATTTAAACAGAAACTGCACACGCAGTTGTTTTAATTTCAAAAGCAATTGTCTGTTTTCTTGAGCTCATATTGCGATAATAAAAATCTCTCAATTTTTCCACTGCAGTACGCGAAGAGGCTGGTTCTTTGAAAGTGGATATAGTTATATTACACTTCTGAAAACCGAGTTCAGAAAAGTTTTTAACTTTTGGCAGTCTAAATGCACGTGCAGTGCAGAATGATCTTGTGCTGACAAATAACAGGCACGCTGCATGATACATGAGTGATGGCTTTGAAAGAGCTGAAGTAATTGTCCTCTAATCTGTTTCTAGTAGTTGCAAACTTCCATGCTGAACCTCTTGGAGGTTTTCATAAAATCACAGAGTGGTTTGGGTTGAAAGGGACCTTTAAAGGTCACCTAGTCCAACGTCCCTGCAAGAAGCAGGGACACCTTCCACTAGATCAGGTTGCTCAGAGCCCCATCCAGCCTGACCTTTAATGTTTCCAGGGATGGGGCTTCTCCCTCCTCTCTGGGCAACCTCTGCCAGTGTTTCACCACCCTTGTAAAAAAATTTCTTCCTTATATCTAGTCTGAATCTCCCTTCTTTTCATTTAAAACTATTACCCTTTATCCTATCACTGCAGGCCCTGATAAAAAGTTTGTCCCCATCTTTCTTATGGGCCCCCTGTAAGTACTGAAAGGCTGCAATAAGGTGTCCCCAGAGCCTTTTCCTCTCCGGGCTGAACACCCCCAACTCTCTCAGCCATTCCTCATAGCAGAGGAGTTCCATCCCTCTGATCATTTTTGTGGCCTCCTCTGGACCTGCTCCAACAGGTCCGTGTCTTTCCTGTGCTGAGGACCCCAGAACTGGAGGCAGCACTGCAGGTGGGGTCTCACCAGAGCAGAGTAGAGGGGCAGAATCAATCACCTCCCTCAACCCACTGGCCACACTTTTGATGCAGCCCAGGATACAGTTGGCCTTCTGGGCTGCAAGTGCACGTTGCCGGCCCATGTCCAGCTTTTCATCCACCAGTTTTATCTTTCATTACATTTTCTTGTGATTTTGAATTAGCCAATATTTTTTTAACAGTTTGATGTTTCTCAGATAGCCAGATACGTCACTGAAACGAGAAGATGTATAACTACAGCAGATAACAGTGTTCATTTATTAATGACTCCTGTTTCATTTGGTATCTAAAATTTTATTGCTCCTTAATTTCTACTTTTATGGCTATATTGTGTTAAGAAATAGTATCAAGATCAGTATCCCTCTGTTCAACTCAGTAAAGGAATTTAAATAAATGTAGCAGTTGCAAATTGTTCTAGAAACATCTAAATATTGTAGAGCTTATCAGTTAGTTACTAGGCCAGAAGATAATTACAATTTAAACACTTTTTCAAGATCATTTTTTCAGCAGTACTGGTAGTCGGTGCCCCTGACCTTAGGCATATGATAGGATACGCTGAAATTCTGGAGCTGAAGGAAGATTTTTTTGTTTTTGTTGCCACCACAGGGACAGACGGTGCCAGAAAGGCGAAGGCCCGCGTCGCAGTTGTAGTTTCACTGTGTTGGGCAGAGCTTGGAAACCAATTCTATGTGTGAGGCTCTACTCCATGCAGCTCTGCAGAACTCCCTCCGCGAGAGCTTGGTCAGCCCAGTTAACAAGGGGACGGGGCACATTTTGGGGCACTTCTTGCTATTAGAAATAATGGAGATTAGCAGTGCCTGTGCTAAAGTTTTTCCTTTCTCCTGGCAAAGGCAAATTGCAATGACGATGCAGTTAGCAAGCATGTTTAATCTCACTGTAGATCTTTGTGGCAGGAGCTTCATGTTTATATTTCTCTCCTGTACACATCCTAAGGACTGATTGTTTTCTGAGTTCCTTCATTGTTTCTCTTTTTATTTTTGTTTCAGGATTTTATATAATCATCTGTTTAGTAAATATTTTCCTGGCTGCAGCTCATCTTGGTGGCAATGTAAACATAACTACGGGTAGAGTTACACCAAAGTTAGGTGAGTGCAGTCGATGGGTTAATCAGATATTCCCAAGTCAGTCGAGCAGCACAGCATATCCACGGTGTTTATTGTACTACAGGTGTTTAATGAGATAAGGACTGTACTAGGCCATACAGAATCTACAAATGTAGATTTTTCTTGTTTCACAGACTTTTCCACCTATTAGGGCTGAACACTGAAGACACTGTAGTTCTTCAAAACGTGAATACAGTGGAAAAGTTAATGCTGCCCATTGTCCTGTTTTGTTGTAGCGCTGATGCAGAGATTCCTTCCCAGCGTTGTCGGTCGTATCACCCTTACGGTGCTCTCCTCCACGCTGTCAGCTGGCAGCCCATCACCTGAGCACTGACTTTGGCCAGCAGTCCATGTTTTTCCTTCGGATTTACAGTTTCCAACCTGCCTGAACCTATCCTTAGCTATGTTAGGTACAGCCAGACAGAGGCACTGATCCTTCAGTACGTCAGTCCGTGTGTCATCGCAACTGTGAAGAACAATCGTTACCGGTGTGTATGCATTTATGTCTTTGGCCATGCAGTGTATTGCATCCTCTTTAATATGGAGGCAGCAAGCTGCTGATCTAGGTTTAAGAAAGAATGGAGTATAAAATTTAAATTAGCGTTTCAAAATATTTTATATTAAATCATCTTTTTATATTAAGTCATCCTAAAGTTACAGTACTAAATGCATTCTTGAGAATTCTCATTAACTTGAATGAAAGTTCATTGAAAATGGTTATTTAAAAAATTAAGCATTGTGTATTAGAATTGTTTTTACTTTGAAATTAACTTAAAAATAAGAAGCTACAGGCTTTTCAGACTTTTCATGTGTTTTGTCTAATCTCATATAAAAATGAAGTAATAGTGTTTTTTTTAACTGAAAGTTGATTCTTTGGGGAAAAGAAAATAATCTGTTTAGAGAACTTCAAACAGAACTAGTCTCTGTCCAAATGAGACATCTTAAGTGCAGCTATAGTTTATAGCTTAAATACTGTTCAGAGTAAGAAATTACAACCTTGATGAAAATACACAGTTAAATGTGAATCTTCTTCATATTATGAGTGATGCAGCAGTCTGTTTACCAGATACATTTTGAGTTAGGAAAAAAAAAATGGAGTAAATGTCACTCTCTCACAAATGCCTACTTCTGTTTGCATTATTTGTGCTGAGTGGAGGAAGGGAAGTGCCACTGAGGGAGCAAAAAGAAGAGGAAAGTTGAAGACATGAGGGAGTGGGATACATCTTCAGGGGAAGGCAGAGGCCAGGAGAAAGGAAAACTGAGGAGCATGTCCCTGCTGTTTTCCAGTGTTGGGATGATAAAAACCAGCTGTATACCAGTTCTAAGCAGCTAACATGCTCCAGCCTGGTATAAGAAACTTCAGTGCACTAATAAATTTATCTATAGAAGTTATGTCTCTAATTATCTAAAACATCAGTATGACTTAATTTAAACATTGCTGACATTCAGAATAAAATAAATCTAATCTACATAGAGACACACAGCTTGAGGATTCAAAACACATTAACTCTTCTATCTATTGACAGCATAGTATGTTACTGTGTTTATAAACAGAAATTTAATCTTATTTAGAAGTATAAATACTGAAATACATTCATAATCAGAATTAATGTTTAGCACTACAAAGCAAAACTACAGGTTTTTTGCAATACATTTGGTATGCATTTCTAGATCTCAGCTTGTTAAGCCTAAAGCTTAACTCCCTCTTAGCTTTTGATGAGCTGTGACGTAGGTTTGAATGTTAATTCTACTGCATTTCAAATTACTGACTTACGCTTAATCTTCATGTAATTATTGTTCAGCGATAAACACAATGTGGTAAGTTATATAGCAATGGAAGTCTTGAATTTTTTTTTTTTTTCATTTTGGCAGAGAAGTGACTATTGATATTTCCACTCTCTGCCACTGCCAAAGAATAAAGTTTGTCAAGGGTTGAATAGGGCAGATAGATAATGCTACTTCTGTTTTCCACAGACGCTAATGCAGTGTTTTATTTTGCACATATATTAATCTTTGCTGCCTCAGTACAGAATGGTGAGGGTAACTATGTCGGTCCTAAAGGTTAATTTCATTCTTTTTTAAGGCATGCCATTATTCTGTTAACAGTAATTGCTCTTTTTTGAATGATTAATTCGATCATATGAACTGTTTCTAATTATGTTGGTAGCTGGCAATTTCCTGTACTGAGAAATTGTAGCTGTGATCATATCCCATTTACTCAGTATATATGCCTTGAGAAAAATGCTTATTGACAGACATTTTCAGAAATAGCCAGTAATTTTGAGAACTGTTTGAAGACTTTATATAAGGTGCCTAGCACTTGTTTTATATTGGTACAGAGTATGTGGAAATGTACTTGACAAATGAGGGCTGAAACAACTTGATTTGAGGCATAGGATGAGCAGGTTTGCAAATGCAGGCCTAACTGCTAAATTATCACCTGTGCTGTTTTTGCTGTGAAAACTGAGAGTAGGATGTGTTTCTTGCACATTTTACCATGTTCTTACGCTCTTCTTGGGCTTGATATGCTCGTTCCTCTAAGCTATATTTGTTCACTTCAGTTATTGTTAACGAGCCAGAGCTTACACTTTGCAAATCAGTGCAGGCATTTTATGAGACGCCCTTGCTCGGTGAACAAGCCCTCGCAGAGAGCGAAAGGTGGCTGCTGAGCTGCTCGCAGGAGTGACGCTGCGGTTCACTGTCAGCACCTCGAGCCTCAATGCCAGAGCGATCCCACTGTGGCACTTCTGGCTCCAGCACCAAATTTGCATCCAGTTTACATACAGTAGAAAAACACTGGGATTGTCTCAGCTGCCTTTACAGCAGCTGAACTAAACTGTGATTCAGATGAAGAATGTACTCAGCAGAGAAGTGTTGGGCTTGGCCAGCATGTAGGAGACAGCCTACGTGAAGATTCACCCACCCTACGCTGTCTCGCGCTGAAGCTGGGCATGGTTGTAGCACCATTGCGCTAATAATAGCATCATTCCCATGGACACGAGCCATCGTGTGGTGGACACTCCTCCTTGTGCAATTGCTACAGCAACTGGGCATGCAGGATTTGCTGAAGGACTGAGGTTATGTGCATCTGCTGGGTTTGAGCTGGTTCTTCGAGGGAGGAATAATCTGTTTGCACTGGTCCAAAGGAGGAGATAGGCATTTAAATGGCACTCAGAATTCAGGAGTCTAACCTGTGATTCAAAGCCCCAACTTCTGTCTCACCCCAGAAGTGCTTTATAGGAGCTAGAAGAGGTACTCTTGCTTCTGACTAAAAGTACACCACTCCCAGCATTGTGCTTACCTAAAATGCCAGGATCCTGAAACCAAGCTTTCTCTCCAGTGATCTGACATAGAGAGGCCTTCAAAGCGTGACTGAATGCTTTGCCACAGCATACCATCTCAAATGCACATTCTACATGTGTTCCTTGTTTCACATACACTTGTAAAACTGTTACATTTGACTTATATTTGGAGTCAGTCTGGCAATTATATGTACTCAGCGTTACATATGTGAGTTGTCTTTTTGCAGCCCTTATCCTATATGTTTTAATACAGCTGTAATCCCCAGTGTCTGCGGGGAGTCTGGTCAAGCCCACTCTAGCCCTGCAGGAAGGAATAGCTGCATGCCTTTTTTTCTGCTCCCTGATTTGCCTGTAACCTGTCCCCAAGGATTTTTACAGGCAGGCAGCAGACAGCCTGTAGGCCTGGTATGGACATGTCCCTCACGCTACATTAAAGAACTTTTATCAGACTTTCACTGGCTAGTTAAATTTGGACCTGTGATCCCTGCCCCCATAGACATGCTGCCTCTCCAGCCATATATTGCCCTTCCTGATTACCATTGCCACCTCTGAGGCTGGGATATACAATCTGTTTGTGAATTAGCTCGGGCACTGCTGCAGTTCTCAGCCTGGTGTGCAAAGGTAAACCAACTCACTTCACGAATGGATCACAAGTTCCTGCTTCAGGGTTTTGGGCCAGAGAGCTTCTGCTGCCCAGCTACAATCCACTGCTGCATGGCTGTCTGCCTTCATCTGCCCGATGCCAACCCCAAAGTGTAATAAATTAGGAGGTTGCTAGCTGTACAAACAGAAATCTGAAGGACACTTTGGAGATGCTTTTTACAATGCAATATAAACATAGTGACTAGGCCTCTTGGAAAGTCTATGGATATGCCCACACTGGGACAGTTGCTGGGCCTAGCTGATTCAGGAAAGAATATAAAGAAGTCATTGATTCAGTGGGAAACATTTACCCAAGAGTAGTGTTTGAACAGCTTGGGTCTCAGAACAGAATTCCACTTTGATAGCGGTCAATATTCATTTAAAAATGTACTGTGGCATCTGAGAATTACTTTCTAGGTCAGCTTAAATAATCAGTTAGCCTGTTCTTCCATTTCCCTTTCATGGCATTGAAGGAAAATTAATTGTATGTTAAGTCTTAAATAATTTTAAAGATTTGATTTATGACACAACTATACGTGCCTTTTAAAAACCCTCAAGGGCAGAGACTTAAAAGTCTTGCGTGTTTGTCTGGCACCAGTACAGGAGCCCTCGGCATGTCGGTGTCCTGTAAGCAATATTGAAATAGAAATGTTAAATAATGGTGTCTTCTGAAGGTAAGAACCATGTTTTTTGCAAGCTTTTTGCACACTCATGAGTTTGTGCGAGGTGACAAGCACTCTGGAGTTTGAAAGATGAATGCCTTTTGAACTATAAGCATCCCATCTCAGTATGACTGCTAGGGAGAAAATCTACTCTTGTCGAAGCTTTTTGGATTTATGTAGGTCCCGTGGAGTTCACTGGTGGGTTTACTTGGCAGGCAGGCCTTATTAACCTGCCAGCGAGGGACTATTGGACCTGCTTAGGTTTGTACAGCTTGTAAATAAAGATTCTGTCAGGGAAGAGAGATTCTCTTGTGCTTTGGACTATTTATATCTCTTATAACTGTGGCTGTTAAAGCTTATAAAGAAACAGAAGGTCTGGGATGTGAGACAGAAAGCCCTGAGGGAGTCTTACGTGTTGTATTTGGATTGCTGTGTTAATATCCTAAAATAAACACAGCATGCCAGAAAGTGGGAATACTCTTATTGTAATTATTATTAACTCAAAGACCTAAATTATTGGTTATTGAATGGAGTATGGCTGAGCTTGGCTGCAGAGGACAATAAAATAACCTCTTAATTCGACCCTAGCAGCTATTGGCAATCAACGGGAGCCAGACATTTAATCAGCTTCATTTCCCTCTTTTTTTTTCCTTTATCTTTTTTTTTTTTGCATTGTTCTCAAGTTTAGTAATTACTACTATTAATATTTTTACAGCTCAGGTTAATAATGAATGCAGTAAATTTACAATAAATTGTAATCATAAACTGTGACTGACAGACTCATCATCAACAGAATTATTTTAATTGGGCAGAAATATTACATTGAAAGGAATGTTCTGTTTCAGATTGAAAAATAAAATCCCTTCAAAAAGTCTTTCAATCTGAGTGCAAGTCTGATGATAGGGTCCTCTCTAACTCTGGAACACATAATTTTTAATAAGTATCTGAATCAGTGAAAAGACTTTATATTATTTGATTTATATTACTTATAATGTAAGAAAATGTTTTACTCTTATTCAGAAGCCACCAGTTTGGACTAGATGAACAAGAGCAATAATTTCAAGAAAGGTTTCCTTCTGCTTCAGCTGACCTACTCAGACACCCAAGTGCTACTGCAGACCAAATGACACCGGGTTCAGCATCTGCCAGAGTTGAGATTTTGAGTCTGTACTCCTCGTTCATTCATTTGAAAGTCAATTTTATAATGTTTCTGCCTTCTGTCCTGAAAGGGCTCAGTAAATGTTCTTTGACCTTAGCCAGGTTAGACTGATCTGCTACTTATGCATTCTAGAGATATTTTTAAATATGAAAAGTCAACAGTTTATAGAGAATCTGTTGAATTTACAATTACAAACACACTGGCTGCAAAAGTACTTCATCCAAGAGTTGCTGCTGGCCCAGGAGAACTTGATATTGAGGAAGGACGGGTTAGGGTATTACCAGTGGTGTGTACTGAGTGGGGAAAAGCTCCCAAATTCTACTTGGCACTGAAACTTCACCAGTGGAAGCCACTCAGGAGAGATGCCCATGCAGGCAGTGGCCTTTTTTGTTCTGTTCCACCTCTTTCCTGAATGGGCATCTCTCTTAGGAGCTGGATCCCCTGGCTCCCAGCCCTGCTGTGATGTGGGACTGGCACACTGATGCACACCTGTTCCAGAGGGATTAGCCACTGGTGACAGCCCATACCCAGAATTTCCTCCACAGATGCTATTACCCTTCAACAAATGAGTCAGAACCATTTGACTTAGAGCTTTTTATAGTTGTTGAGGGTAATGATAATAATCCTAATAAAGTCTAGTTCTTAATCTCTCATACTTAATAGTTTGCCATTGGTCAGAGAAGATACCATGCTGCTCTTCATTCCCATCCCTGGCTGCCTTATCAGTACAGCAAAACACTGTTAAGCTTTTACGATCATCTGTCATTACGTTGGAAAGTGAGCGTTGTCTGGTGGATACGATGCCAAGCTGAGTCCAGAATTGACTCTGCTAATGAATTCATTATTGGGAAATCTAAGACTATATTACTTCCTCTGCTGTTTGGATTTTCATACCGATAAATACGCTCATTTCAGAATTCAATAAACAGCTCATGCTGAAAATCAAGCATGCCAGGATTGGTTTGCAGAACTGGGCTTTTTATTAAGTTTTCTTAGTCCAAAGAATCAAATATTATCTGTATGGTACTCAGGTATGTTGATATGCACTATATATGATTATGGTGCTAATTGATTATAATTATATAATTATAATAATAATTATATACACACTGTTTTTTTTTTCTCTTTTGTCCACTACTTACAGGCCTTTATGTCATTCTAGTAGAAAACAGGTTTTGATATAAATAATTTATTTTATTACTCTTGAAAACTGTGTCCATGTAGCTGAGAGAATAAATGCCCTAAATTTGATTCCACCCAAGTTGGTTTTGGTTTTTTTTTTTTCCTCTTTTTCCTTTCTACAAATACATAAAAAGAATCAGGCATTTCCTGCTATGCCCTAAGCACAGATTGAGTTCCTGGTATATCCACTCTAACATATTCAGGAAGGAAGGAATAATCTCTGTGAGGCTGTAGTGCTTTTACAGTGGCTGCAGTAGCTGTAGCTCAAACTGTCCACAAGTGAAAAATACAGGAGCAATTGTGTAATGTTTGATCTTTGGGAGTAATAAGGAACAGGCCCATTCATAGGTGAGAATAATATGCCTGGACTAGCATTGTGCAACACAGTGAAGCAGACAAATGTTCCTGCATAGAGGAGACTACCATCTGCTAGAATTAAACAAAGTATTCATACCAGCTAGAAAATACACTGAATAATATTTTTTTTTTCTAAAATAAACCCCTCTGTTCTCTGGCTAGGATAAAGTGAGATTGATTAGGTACCACTTGTCAAAGGTGGATTTTGTGAAAGAGGAGGATGTTAAGTGCTCTAACAAAGAAGGATTTGCAAGAGAAGGATGATAAGATAAAGATTTGTCCAAAACAGGACTGGGAAGTGGCTAAGTGGGAACCGTGAGCTGAGTGTGTGGGAGGGAAGGAGCCAAGCATTCATTTCACCCAACACTAAGAACAGAAAAAAAGGTGTGTGGGGGGGCAGATTTCTGTTTCTTAGTCTGCTTAAAATTAAACAACCTGTTGATTTAAATTCTGGAAGGTATTAAAACTGTATTCATTGGGCTTTTAATGTACATTTATCAACCAGTTTGTTGTGAATAGTTTGTATCTGTCCTTTCTTCCAGTTGCTCTCTTTACCTCACAAAAAAAAAAAAAAAATCCAAGAAATAACACAACCAACCTGATTCACCTTTCAATTCAATAAGATTCTACTTGATTTAGATCCCGCTGCTTTGTTTTAAAAATCCTATTTTTAGGCAGCACACTGTAGGGCTGCTCTAGCTTTCACCTGCTAGCAGAGACAGGTCCAACATACCCTCACACCATAGATAAGCCTTCTCCTGGCCCCTGTGACAAGCAGATGTTAGGACAGAACAGCATAGAATGGGTTATAGTGCTGGTGCGGGAGGAAAAGAGAGCTGCCTGGTAAAGCAGCCTTTTGTGTACTACATCAGGAATCAAGATCTGGCCCTGCTTTGCCATAAATTAGCTGTTTTAATAAACATTGCCTGCAACTTCTAGTAAACAGATTGGTTCATGCTTTAACTTACTAACATGCTCTTATCTTTGCTAGAAAAATGTATACAATCAAGGGAGATTTCTGAATGACAGAGTGGATTTGTGAAAACATCCGCATAATGTTTTTCCACTTGCTCTCAGCCCCATTCTTGGATTTGCTGGCGGAGACAATGTTTGGAGTAAAGTCACGTGATGAATCTGCATTTTCTTGCAGCCTTCCTGAGCTGTTGCACCACTCTTTTTCACGCTAGGTATTCTGTTGATCTGTAGATCTAAGCTCCTTCTTTTACGGGTAATAAATCAAAATTATACAGTGTTTAGGATTTCAGTCAGAGAGATTATGTCAGAATTAGAACATTCCTGAGTGAAGGTCATATAAATCAATCCTTCAGTTATTCCATTTCCAGTTTCATTGTAATGAACAGTACCCTGCTTGCAGTGAGAAAGCTTATGGTGCTGGAATACTGATAAGATTATATTGCACTGAGTACATTTTCTGCTATTGGATGAAATCTGCAATGCGATATATTACATATATGCAAGGGTCTGTGTTGAAAAGCCTTGAAACTGTCAAATTATAACATTCTAGAGATGAGGGTTGTTTGCAAAATCACTGAATCATCTTTATTGCAGAAAGAATTTTAATGAACAAAGTAATAACAAAGGTCTTGTAGTAGAAATGTAAAAGAAAAACGTATCACTGTTTCAAAGCTACCACATTAAACAAGTTAATGGCGTAGTGTTGTGCATTCTTAACACTGGGGTGTAATTTTTACCTGGGTAGTAATGCCTAACAATTAACATCACTTTTCATACTTAAAATACTTGACAAGTCATGTTGTTCATAATAACAGAACGTAGCGAAGTAGCCATTTTAATTGCCTGTGAAATTGTAATACTGAGAAGCAGGGAATTTGGGACTGAGATCAGACTGATGGGATTTGGTGTATGCTGCCGATTATTCAGGTTGTTGTCTAAATTCCTTAATCATTCACACATACAACCTATAAATACTTTGCAATGTACATATTGAACCTATGCTTGCAGGACAGTATAAAACAAATATTACTCTTTGAACACACTCCTATTCATTTTGCCCTGGGGAAATAGCTAAAGTATGTGTACCTGTATTTATTTATTTACTATACACAGCCTTCCACTGATAGGCCAATATTGCAGGGCCTGCATATTCCTAAACAAGCCTATTTGCGTGTTTACTTCCCTTTCACTGACTCTGCTCTTCCCACCAGCTTCCCCCTGGGTTAGACATATTTGGTTACCACTCAATCTTGATTTGCATGTGGCTCACTCCAGTTTCTGTGCACCCTGCCCAGTGCAGGGCACAGCTGGAGGCTGCAGGGAGGAGGAAGAGGAGGAAAAGGAGGAGCTCTCCAGGGTTCTGCTCAACCTGAGGTGCCAGGGTTGGGGAGAAATAACCTCAAATCTGCCCTTTGATCCAGCCAGCTTGAATCAGCTTGCAGAAATGAGGACATGCCCAATGGCTGTAGAGGGCACACTGTAATGCATCAAACTGATACAGGTTCTCCATTGCAAGGTTAAAGATGGAAACAGGAATTCTGGCAACTCCCTATCTGCCTGCAGTGTGATATTCTGAGTAGTGCCCCAAGTGTGGAGCTTGCAGACCTTGACATCGTGTTTCTGGAAAGATAGTAGACCAATGGAGGTGGGAATAATGATTACACTGGAAGAGACAGTTGAGGAGGAGATGGCAGAGTTTCAGGACCAATGGTGAAGTTGTGAGCTTACCAGAAGTGGGTCTGCAGCTGATGGATTCATTTTCTGAGGGTCCATTCAAGAGTGATCTCATGGTGCTGTGAATTGCAGGATAGTCCTGAAGCGAGGTGGAGCATAGTTTTTAAACAGAATTTTGAACAGGAATTTTTAAGGAGGTGGCTTAAACGTTGTCTTCTTGGTTGTACTGGAAATCTAACAGCATCACCTTTTTATCAGTAGCTTCAGCTGGGACATTTAAAAGAGTCAGGCTCTCCACGCTACCTGATAGATTGACCTTGACTCAGGCTACTCAGTCAGGGAAAGTATTTGCAGAGTTTTTACGCTGCACTGAACCTGCTGTTCTGGAGTATAAGAACTGAGGGATGACAAGCTTAAGACAAAGCACAAGGACCACAAAGACTGGTGATGATAACCCTGTGAAAAATAGAAGAACCAGAAGGAATGGGGGAGAGATAAAGGGGCACAATAAGAAGTGCACCAGGATACTATGCGGCTCTTCAGGAAACAATCACAGATGTTAAGCAGCTCATTAGGGAGGAACAAATCTCTCCAAACCATAATACTAGACCTGGCTAACTACAGCAGGCATGCGAGCGTGGGTACACAAGCGTGGGTTATGTGTGCCTCTGCAGTGCGGAGGCTTGAAGACAGGTTTGCCACAAGCACACATGCACATGATCTGGGACACAGCAGTGTACAAGTAACCTTGGTGACAGAGGAAAGACTGAAACATGCAGATCCATAGCTCCCAGCTCTGTGCTCAGACCACTAGACTACCTTCTGTGTTTCTTTATCAGCAGTGATGAAATACAGCAGTCGCAGCTGCAGGCAGAGTAGGCTGATGGCAGCAACACTCTGTGCTTGCCCTATTTCCCATGCGCTCCCCTAAGCACTCATTTCTATGACCAGAGATTGGATAAAGGGACCCACAGGCCCTTGGTTTAGCCCCGTGCAGTTGTTCTAGTTTCTGTAACACCAAATGAAGCCCTCATCCAACCTAAATAAAGAACAGGATGTGGCACTATAAGTTTCTTTGTTTACAGTGTCTTAATAAATTCTAGAACAAATGTAACTCCATTTGGAAGCAAAAGAACATTTTCTTACTGTCAGCTTTACAAGCTGGTCTTCAAAGCTGAGAGTCACTGGATTATTTTTTTCCTGTACATCAATGCAAGAAAAGTTCTGGAGACAAAATCCGTAAATTTCTTCTGCAGTACCTTCTCCCCGTGTGCCTCCACATCCCGTCTCGGTGCCGTCTGCAATTCCTACCTTCAGCAGGTTTATAAAATGTCTCAGCTGAATAAAAATATGTTGTTACTGATATAGGAGAAGGTCTGGAATTCATTTCATCTTTATTACAGTGAAACGAAATTAGTTATGTTGACAGCTCAGTTATAAAGGAAGCAAAAGCTACAATATTTTTTTACCCATGTAAAATGACTCTGGTGATAATACTGATGTGCTGTTTCACAAAATAATGTAAATATATGGATTGCATAGGTGTTAGCAGGAGCAGAATTTGCTCAGAACAAATAATACATTATTTTACTTTGTTTTAGTTAAATTCCAGTTTATTCTTAATTTCATTCATTCTCCTTGTGATACTGCAGTTTGCCATAATAAAGACTCTGTTTGGATTCTAATTAGTGACTTTTGGGAAAAACCATTACCACAATGAATTGAGAAAAAGGTCAGTGTCTCAAGGAATCTGGAAAATACTTGGACTGGAGCAAAATGTCTTTCCCGTTGGTTTATTTAGATAATTCAAAGTTTTAAACAGAAAGATAACAGGTAATGATTAATACAAAGCCTACTATCACTCAATAAATGTAGTATTATCAAAACCTGACCTCAGTTCTGTCATTTATTTGGAAAATATTTGCTTGTTCATCTTGTTTTTTTGAAATGTGCTTGAGCAGACAAAAAAATTAGAGTAGTCAGAGAAAGGAAACACCTTTGAGATTCATCCCTAATATGTTTCCATTAATCTCAATGGAGAAACAGCAATAGTATCTAGTCTGTATGCTCTGCAAGGGAGAGAAATGCAGTTCCATAGACAAAAGGCATGGTCTGGTTAAATCAATTTCTATAGCATCTTGTCTCAACATATTTGAGAGCACTATCTTTCTCAATTAATGTCAGCTTTGCTCTGGGAATACTCTTTGGTAGTTAACTGTTGCTGTTAGAGAGCTAACTTTAGATATAACACAGCTGGCTTATGTATTTTGCTGTTAATGTTTTTGGTAGTGGAACAACAAATGCAAAGCGAACAAACTTCTAAGCAGAATGCAGAAGATTTTCTACCCAAATAAATCAACTTTAAGGATAAGAAAACCCAACTATAAATTTATTTTGACTGACTCCAGATAGAAAAAAAATCAATTACAAACCTCATGAACCCATTTAAGCTAAGTCTTAGGGTTTTCTTTTTCCCAGATTTCTAAGTCTCCATCATACTGGGCATTGCACGTGTGCCTCTGTGTAAATACCACCAATCTCTAGAATATTTCATTTTAAATTAATTCTTGAGTAGCTTCTTTACTTTCATTTCCACTTAGATCAAAGTCAAATAGAAAACCTTCAAACAGCCCAACTCTTCACATAGCACAAGAATGGAGGAAAAGCAGACATGATGTTTAGATGGGGTCAAGAAAACACATTTGTGAGAAAGATCATGGAGCAAAGAACACAAACTGAAGAAAGAAGATAATGGAAAGTAAGAGCAAGGCAATTTTTAATGCTTATCTCCTCGTGGCTTTCATGGGTAATTACCCACTAGAGGGAGATAGACTGTAACTTGTTGCATGGTGGATTATGGCAGAAGTTGGACTTTGTAAAGTCCACTGTGGTCAGAAAACCAGAGAAGATGGGAGTTCCCTACCCAGGCAGAGTTTCGTGCTGCAAAATTCTGTGTAAGTTACCAACTGGATTGAAATCCTTTCCCTTTCTGACCTGGCTTTCATTACCCTTTTCTTCAAAAGATCTCCATCTCTATTGACCTGTTTGTTCTTTTGTTGGTGACAGCAACACCTGGAGTTGTAAGGACAGCAGAAACAGTGTTGTGCTTGTCTAGGACTAACTGAACTGCCACAGCCCCCAGCATGGAGTGAGCCTGCATGCCTCAAGTTAAGTGCCTTGAGACCCACTAATGGTGACCCTTCGGTCCACCTCAGACACCTCCTTGGTTCCAATTTAAGACTCGTATCCTACGGTTTTCATTAGCTGCCCATGGGTAATCATTTATGGTCTCTTATTCTCACTTCTATTTGTGCAGAATGGAGAAGGCTTTTAAAATTCAAAGCAGGCTCAGGCATGTCCTTTCTCCAAGGGAAACCAAGAAGTGAAGTAGTAATGGATGCTTAGAATTGGAAACAGGGCATAGGAAAAGTAGCTCTTACCTGCTTGTGCCATT
>NW_010320356.1:17077-25394 GCF_000700745.2 Antrostomus carolinensis
CCTAACTTCCAAACCAGACACTGCATCTAGCTGAGCATGTGTCAGAGACTTTAAGCCTATCTCCCTTGAATTTGTTTATTTGCTTTTTGAACCTATTTATTTGTATTCTTGGGTTTTAGAACATCCTGTGGCAATGACTTCATATGAAAATGTATTTTCATCTGTTCTTTTTTAAACCCTGCTCCCTGATAAACCGATTTAATTAATATGGTATTATAAGCAGTGCTAATAACCATTTTCTATTCACTTTCCTCCCACCTTCATTATTTTCCAGACCTCTATGTATTCCCTTCCCGTTGCAGTATGAATGCAAGACCCAGCCTGGCTCCTGTTTATACTGGGATTTTTCAATGATATGAAGTCTTTTTAGAGTTAAGCTATTAGCAGTGACAACAGTCTCCTCTTAACTCTAACCTTGCCTCTCTGCAGAAGAACTGTTGGATAAATAAGTACATAATGCAAACTTGGAAAAGATGCATAATTATTTCCACACGGGAAGTCTGCAGTTGATAGTTTAGTGTCACAGATAGAAACAACCAATCTAACATGCTGTGAACTAAGTCAGAGCCAAAGCAATTATCTAATGCCTGTGAAACCTCAGGGCCAACTATACTCTCTGCTATCATGCTTAATGCCAGAGAAGTTTGCTAACAAACACCAGCCATCAAAAACACGTCTTCCTCCCAAACTCTGTGTGACTAGTTTCCAAAGTGGCCTGCGGTTATATTTTGCTCACCTTCAAATTCCTTCAAAAATAGTACAGGGGTTCTGGGCACTACTGGTTGAACAACTCTGGTTTCAGGATTACTGAAAACATGGTATAGCGCTGTTTGTCAGTACCCTGATATGATCCTTAACACAAACCAGGGTAAGGTAAATGTAATATAGTGTATTTGCAGAAATCCAAATATAAGCAACACATTTGCATTGCTTGTTGAAAGCAATACATGGAAATGAAAAGAAATAGGGTGTACAGGACATTTGTGGACCTGGAAGAGCAGCTGGCTGTGCTCTGTAAGAAAACTAGGCACAGGTGCTGGGATTGAGCCCAGGGCCCTGATTCCCAGCTGGCACACTGAAAGAGGCTTCCCGCTCAGGGAGAGTTAGATGTCTGTTCCTTGGGAGGAGAGGCCTCGGAAAGGGGAGAAGGTTGTTCCCTGGGCACAACAGGAAAGCACTGCTGCCTGAGCCAAAGGGGAACGGAGTCTTTTTGTTGATATCTGTTGGGTTTATTTGCTCTTTCAACTGTTGGATTAGTGATTAAAAAAGAGAATGATTGATATATGTCATACTGGAATGAGTGTAGGGCTTGCCACCCTGACTGATGAGCAGTCTGGATGGCTTGCTTTTACCTGTTGCTGAGATGAGTCGCAACGAGTTCCTCTCAATCTCTCCAGCTGATGAACTGGTAGATATTTGCAACCCCCAGCTAAGACTTCAGTTTGTACACAAAGTTCCCTCTTGAAGTTGCTTTCAGAGGAAAGCGCCTGGTTTGGGGGACTTTACTTCCCCTCAAGACTGATCAAATCCAACAGTAAAACTCTTTTATGTCAACTTTGTATTTTCTTATATACACATATAACTTGCTAGACACACTTTATACAATCAAATAACCAGGATTAAGGCATGTAATGCATTACTGAGAAAATAACTAATCGCTTTAAGGTAACAGGACGTTTGGGGCTGAATGGCCCCTAAGTCTGTCTCTAGGGGATACTGTAGCAGCAGTAAACTGAATAGAGGCCTAAGACAGGCAGGAGAGAGGTTGCTGATTACATGGGAAAGCCCAGACAAAGCGTCTTCTGTTTCTGATGCCTGAAATTCAGCAGCATAAGAAAAAGGCAGGATACTGGCAAAGCATCATTGGGATGTACTTGAGTTGATGGCTCTTTGTTATTTTTCTATAGCTTTACATCACATTTCACCAGGTATTTCCCCTCAAGATTCTCATATACCTACAAATCAGTCCAAACCAAGTGTTGTCAACAGAGCTGCTGCTTCACTTGCCTTGGAGGTTGCCGTTCTTTCTGTGTCACAAGAACAAAGATAAAAATGTTATTCTTTAGCCCTTTCCAACACTTTCATGATATTATCTGGGAAGCACGAGGATTTGATTTTACAAATACATAACTGTGCTTGTTCCCTTACCACTCTGTGTCTGTGAATGTTACTCATAGCAGAGACACGGCATGCATATGCATATGTAGGATTGGGGCCCAACAGCTTAGGTCCTGCTGAGGTCAAGGCACAGACATCCAGACAAACACTGATTTAGAAAATTTACAGTATAGAGGACAGTTGTAGAAAGGGAAAGCACACTGACCATTCCAAAGGAACCAACTCCTTTTTAAAATCTCTTAATCTGCTTTTCATTATCTCTGTGGGGAGCCCTCTTGAGAAAAGCAGCTCTTTGACTTGAATAAAGGAGGGGCTTTGGGCTTGCATGCTGGAATGGGGAGGTCATTGTACAGCAGCAAGGAAGATGGGAGTGTTAGTCAGGTCAAAAAGAAAAGGATAAAAAAGTGTGAGATCTGTGTTACAGGCTTGGTCTGGATTATGTAAGGTAGAAAGTTTAAATCTGAAAGGTAAACAAGAAAGAGCGATTCAAAGGTTGGAAACACATATTCTGGTAGGGTCATTCAGGCTGATTGTGAGAGAAAAGTATGGGCCAGGACTGATAAGATCATCAGCGAAACCGTAAGAAAGAGGTAACAGCAGCTGAGGCCCAAGAGGGTTAAATTCCGCGCAGGGATTTTAAGCATCAGCAAATCAACCTATCCATCTCCAATATCTTTCTTACTTGTTCTTTTAACAGAAATGCTTAGTTCTGCTTCCCTTCCTCAACAAAGCCCGAATATGCCTGGGGGGCAGTGGGACTACATAGTATTTTGCCTGCTACCAAGTCATACAGCTGTGTGCATGTGCTGGCTGTAATCCTCTCCCCAGTAAATGAGTGCTTATCACAAGCAGCCTCAGCCTTGCCAGACTGCTAAAGAAAGTTATGTTATTGCCACTAAAACAGCCCTTGGAAGTAGCCCATTTTTCTCCTTTTCAGAATATAAAGGTAAAAATTCTCCTAAAATGGTGTGTTGACCTTCTGCTGGTTTTTTTACTGGACACAAAGTGAAAGGTATCTCTGGTTTGTAGGGACCTCCTGTTTTTCCAGCAGTGCTATAATACTGGCTGACTTCACCAGGAATTTGGAGATACATAAGGAGTGCAGGATCAGGTCCATGAAATCTGGGATGGGGTGGGGGAGGGCTTCTCTGGTCGCTTTTCTTGTCTTGCTTCTTGGTGGGTTTATAAAAACAGAGGTGGCAGATTTTGAGCTTTTATTGACAGTAACACAACATTTGGTGTTTCCTTAAAGACCTAACTCTGAGAGGCAGATGATGGCGTAAGACTGTCAGCTTTCTGTGTTTCTTATTGCAGACAGGAACTTGCAAACCTTACAGACTTGAAAACCTGGAGGCAAAGAATAACTCTAAATACATATTTTTAAAGCCTGTCATTCATGAAATCAAACTGATGCATTTGGAGGCGTATCAGGTTATCTTAAATACAGGATGGGTAATTTTGTAGCAAAATCTCAGACCTTCTGCTATCAGCTGGAACTAACAGGTGCATTTTTAACACTACAGACTCCTTTTGTCCTCTTTTTTTCTCTGTATTTCTCAAGGTCTGAATCAGTTTACTTCTTACAGCTACATTTTTCCCTTTTTGTTTTTTGGTACACGTATAGCCTGAACACTGCCTGTCCTCCCTCCTCTGCTTGATTCTGCCTTGGCTGGAACCTTCCAGCTTTTTCCCCATGTCCTCCTCCAGTCTTGTAGACAGCAGCGCCCCAAAACGCTGCTTTGTGCCACGATTATGCATCTTTTCCACTTGTTTGTTTCACGTAAGCCCCATCTGCTGGTTAAAAACTAGAATCTCTGTGGCTTTTACTAGGAACTGCACGTGCTTTGAAAAAAGATTTTCAAAATTTTCTGTTTGTACTCTCCTAGCTGTGTTCTCCTCGTCTGCCTGCATGTCAAATTTAATTAATGACAACCTAATATGTTATTTTGTATTGCTAATTTGAGTCAAGCCTGTGCAATCTTTTAAAATGCCACTTTTTGACTAGAATTTGAGCAGGTAATTATCCTTGGATGTGGAATGACTGTTTACAGCACGTTATTACTGTCACGGAAATCTCTGAGTAGCTTTTCACGGCATTCTTTGAAAAGGCACCCAAGGCAGATTGTTCCTGTGCTGTTGCTAATGTGTAGCCACTGCCACTTGTTTTTGGCACATTACAGACAAGAGTGAACTTGTGACCTGGACCTACATACAGAGCAAGTCTGTAATCCAGCGACCACTTGAACTTTTACCTTCGGGCTCTAACATTTACAGAGCAACAGACTTCTGCATCCTGGGAGCCTCTCCTAAAAATCTGTGATGATGAATGGCAGTATTTTTTAAAGAACTACTGATAATCTGTTGGTTTTCTCCCTCCAGTGGGAAGTTAATGCAACTTGCTACACAGTAATGTCTTTTTTTTTTTTTCCTCTCAGATTTAAACAGAACAGTGGTGAATAAAGATGAGGTTAATCCCATATTGTTACATCTATTCAAGGAGACAACCTGGGGATTGCCATGGAAACAGATTCTACAGACTAAAAGCATAATCCTACTTCTAAATGCTCTATATGGAACTGTACCAGTAGTAGCTTATGGAATCACACTGTGTACACAAACATGATGTTGCAGCAAATGGCAAACCTGTCTCCCGTCTCATCAAACGCTAATTATGGTCCCACCTCCTCCCGCTTACAGCCCAGAGCATCAAGCACTGCACCTCCTTCCCCTCCACCCACTGAATCTTGTCTCCCCAGTCCCCTGCTGCCTCTGCTGCCAGCTCGGCTTGTCCTCTGGGCGTAAGGAGGAACCGAGGCCGTGCCCGTGTTCTGTCAGGAGCCTCATAGATTTGGCACGGCTACAGAGCCACCTTCACGAGCTATAGGGCAAATGACCACGTGTCTGATGTTGGGAGGCCGGTCCGTTATCCATCCTCCAAAAAAAATCAGCAGGATCTAGGACGTGCATCCTGGGACATGTCCTCAGGGAAGGGGTGACAACCCATGGAGGGGTGCCTCCTCCAACTGTGCAGGGATTTTTGGCGGGCCAGAGAGGAATCCTCTTCCCCGTACGCATCTGCCTACCACCCACCAGTGCTTGTTAGATGGTGAAGAGGGAAGGAGTATGGGACAACAGCACATAAGAATTTCATGTAACTATTTACTGTGGGAAATCTGTTGTACTCTGAAGTAGAGATTTTCTGAAAGAGAATATTGCATATATAGCTAGTTACCTTGCAGTTTTACTCCCTGTTCATTCTGACATTTGCCCCCCAATTTCTAGACAGATTGCTAAACTTCCTCAAGGAGAATTATAGGTTCCTCTGCTCCTTTTTCATGTCTATGCAAGTAACGCACCGACTGAGGCATATTCTGTGCTTTTATAGGTCTTATGCACATGCCTCTTTCAGACAAGTAAAACATTCTTGCTTCTTTCATATCACTCGGCTGCGATCATGTATCAGTAAAATACAGGCTTCGATATTCTCACAGCCTATCACAGGCATCACAATTTCCTCTTATCCTGAGTTTGTTTTGTAATTGTTTAGACAACTCTATAACCTTGCTTTTGTTTCTGTTTAACATTCAGGGGAAAAATTTTTGATGTTTAATACTAACTAATAATCTTAATTGTGTTTAAAGATTACATTTATTTTAATCATTCTCAGATCCTTATTAAGTCCATCTAGAAAAATGGGTTTGTATTTCTTCCTTTTAGTCTCTCACGCTACTTCTGCTAGAAAACAAATCATTTTCAACAAGATGGCTGACGGCTTTTCCAAACAACATGGTTGCTTTAAGAACTAGGTCTAAAATGGCCGTAGCAGCTTGAGTTTTTTAAAACCAAAACCCTAGTAGCTATGTGTAATGTATTTTATTCTGGGGATGAGTGTTTTCTTTGTGAACTCAGAGGCTGTTGGTCTGGATGGAGTGAAAGATGTTTTTCTTTCAAACAAAAACTGACTTTCGTGGAAAGCCCACGTATCACCTACAGTCACTGGGCCTTGTCATGGGAGAGCAATTCCTGAAACTACTTGGAAATTATTAATACTTTATCTTTTCTTAAGCATTATTGCACAATGCGTGGTAAAAGCACAAAAATCAATTAGTATTTTGAAACTGTATCCATTTAGGGAATTTTCACAGAGTGTGTTATCATTCATTTTCATATACAGTAGAACACCATGTAACTTCCAGGTATAAACAAATCTGGAACAAAAGACTGTACAAAAACATAACGGATTCAGCTCTGAAAAGGCTCATGCGTGTACATTGTCCGCTACCCTGAATACTAATGAATTTAATGAAACTATTGAAAGTCTGGTTACTTGTCTGCATAAATGTATCGAGACCTTTGTAATCATCTGTTTGCTGTCTGAAATCTCTTGTCAATAGTTTAATGACTTCAGAGCATATTATTCTTCTTGTACAGGCTTCATATAATGTTTCTACATAATTAAGCAGCTTTGTTAGAAGAACTGCCATTAGTTGCCCCATTTCATTTGGTTTTGTTACCAGCCAACCAGAAAGAAAAAAGAATAACAAGAGAAGGCTACAAACCCAGTCTAGTGAGAGAAAAGTGTAGATTGTGAAGATGGTGGGGTTTTTTGGTTGTTTTATTGTTTTTTTAAGATTGACACATTAACATAAAGTGCTATTGTTAAGTTGCACATTTTAATCAATTTTAACTATTTAAATGTGCTACATATATAAATACTCGTAAAGCAAACAAAGCTGGCTAAAAATCTTGCAATAAATTTGGGAGCCTGACACTTTAAAAGCAGCTCTAATAATAAGTACATAAATAATAATACCAATAAATGTTTCAATAGTCACTAAATTTAAACAACGCTAGTGTTTCTGTAGGCAACACAGTCAAAAGATGTGAGAAAAGCATGTCTTGATTTTTTTTTAAGATTTGGTCAACTGATTATTCTATCATCATATATTCTTTTGAATGAAAAATATAAGTAGTTTAAATTTAATCTACATTTTTCATACTTAGGAGAAACCCTGAGGATTTTCTTTACACACATAAAAGAAATTTAAAGTATTAGTAATTAATTTCCTGCATTTGCCAAGTCTCAAGCACGAAAGGAGGACTGCAGGCACATCTGCTTTTTCCTGCAATATAAGATGCTGTTTCAGTCGTGCTTTGGGTCAAAACCTGATGCTTCTGCTTCCATTTACATATCAAGTTAAATAGCACCTATTTTCTTGGGGGCTTAGGCGGGTGTATAGGTGAACAAATGCCTGGTATTATTAAATAACCTGAGAAATACAGGAGGTCTGAAACCATAGTATCCTTGTCACTGTAGAGCCCTGTCCTTGAGGCAGCCATCTTGTTGACAGGGGGTGTCAGCCATCTTGTTGAAAAACACCTCCAGCAGCTTCCCCCCCCCATTTTTTAGAACAAGGAACGCATTAGCACCCAAACCTCATACACATAGTTTTAAAAAATTCACTATTCTCTGATTAAATTATAATTTCTGCAGTTTGATTCTGGTTATTCCCTGCATCTGTCTATACAATCAAAAATTAAGCAAAAAAAAAAAATAGTACTATTCAATAGTGTATTAAGTGAATACTGAAAATATTTGTTTAATGGTACTATTTAAAGCTGTTATTAACTGAATAATTTTTTAAATTTGTAAAATATTTGTACTGAGCTAATGCTGGTCTGTAGACTGATTTTGAAGAATATCATGCTACCTGTATTAACCAAACTATTAACCAGCACCAGGGATGCACACCTGACTGACTAATTTATGGACTATTTTATATAAAAACTAACTTAACTCCACAGGAAGAGTATTTTTTCTGTCACATCCAGAGGTGCACAAGCAAAACACGTGCGTGCAGCCATACAGTTGTTGCTAAGCAGTACTTAGGGCAAGCAGAAATGCCAGATTTTGGCCCCAAACGTGAGGGATGGTCGTTGCACACACGGTCTAGTATCGGTGTGCTGTACTGAGGGACATGGTTATGTGCTTGTTGGCCACCCTGGTTTTAACCGCCTCAGGACGGCTCCATGAAGTACCGGCGCCCGCCCTTTCGGCAGGCGTCCCTCAGCGAGCACGGCCTGCGTGACCTTCCCGTCAGGGCGGGGGATCAGCGGGCTGCGAGTCGCCATCCCCTCGGGTAAACCGGCCCCGCGCTGCCTCCGAGGCGGCTCACACGGCCTTGTGCAGCCCCGGACA
>NW_010320357.1:0-335 GCF_000700745.2 Antrostomus carolinensis
TCCTCTACCCGCACCAGGGAGGGGACGGATCCAGCCCCTCCACTTGTCCCCGCTCCCTCTTTTTGCAACGTGCGTTTTTCTCTGTGTTTCAGACATCCAGGGGCTGGCAGACACCAGCGGCTCCAGGAGACTGCGGACCGCCTACACCAACACCCAGCTGCTGGAGCTGGAGAAGGAATTTCACTTCAATAAATACCTCTGCAGGCCCCGGCGGGTGGAGATCGCTGCTTTGCTCGACCTCACCGAGCGACAAGTGAAGGTTTGGTTCCAAAACCGTCGGATGAAGCACAAGAGACAAACCCAATATAAAGAACCACCCGACGGGGATCTCGCTT
>NW_010320358.1:0-260 GCF_000700745.2 Antrostomus carolinensis
ACCATCTTTGTACTTTGGGTGCGATCTTCTCTACTTTATTCATAATGACACTGTTTGGTTTTCCTCCTCGGGGAACCAATCGATTGATCAGACATCTCTGATCCTTGGGTGTCACCTGCTGGAAACTACTAATAATACACGTCTGTCTTTTTCTCCTCCGGGAAGCCGGGTTATGAAGGGCATTGCTTCCCACAATTCCCCTTCTCTGACAGGCCAATTACAAAGATTTTAGATATTCTTGGGAAGGTCAAAACTGCTTG
>NW_010320359.1:0-382 GCF_000700745.2 Antrostomus carolinensis
CGCATGGGCACTCCTGGCGGCATCCGCACTGGGGTGAGACCCCCGAGCCGGCTGCTGCAGAGGGACAGGAAAGTCCTTTCCCAAAGGACCACTGTCACTGGTGACAGGGCCACCCCGTCCCCACGGCACACAGGGGCACTGGGGACCAGCGTGCCTGCGCCTGCCCAGGGAGGAGACCCTGGCCCCAGCAATTATCACCACAGCCAGATTAAGTGATGAACTGGAAGGGTCATGGAGCGGGAGCCAAGCCAGGAGCTGCACCCTGAGCCCCTGATCCGGCCACCCCAGTGGGCTCAGAGCCTGGTAAGCAGCTGAGTGGGCAGGGGGCTGTCAGGGACAGGTCCAGGGGAGAGCCGGGGGCTCCCCCCGTCCCCAAACCGCC
>NW_010320359.1:617-1143 GCF_000700745.2 Antrostomus carolinensis
GGGAGGCTACCTCTTCCTCTGCAGCTCTTGAATCAGCCCGAGGGGCCGGCGCTCTCGGGGGGATGCCAGTGGTGATGTCCAGGCTGGGGGAGCCAGCCCAGCTCTGGAGCCAAGGGGTGCCGGGGGGACTGTCCCCCCAGGAGCAAACCAGATCAGCCAGGCGAAGGCACTGGCCGGGCACTTGGGGCAGGAGGGACGTGTCCCCTGTCCCCCACCTCGTTAATTATCCCGGGTCTCGTTGGGAGAAAGGGCTCCACGCAGTGCCTGGACGCCGGGACCAGCGCCCATGGGCTGCGTGGGCACCCAGGTGTCAGGCTGGGGGAGGCACTTGGCAGCTAAGCCGCTCTCACCAAGAAGTCCCTGACCCCCGGCCGGGGATCCGGTGGGATTACAGCTCTGGGAAGGCTCCTGAGCACCGTGAGCTGATTACCGGGCTGGATCCCTGGCCAGGAACACCCTTCAGCGAGCTGGATGGCGGCATGGGGCGAGATGGGTGATGGCTGCGCCAGGGTCACAGTGGAGGACG
>NW_010320360.1:0-1878 GCF_000700745.2 Antrostomus carolinensis
CAACCACCTTCCATCAGGAGCTGGGAAAGGCTTCAGCTTTGGGGCAGGCGCTGAAGGATGGAGAGGAAGGAGCGTGGGGACAACTGGGGAAACCTGGGGCAGAATGGACAAGTGGTGAGGGAAGGAAGGTGGAACGCTACGGAGCAAACTGTGACAGCAAAGAGCGATGCCTTCAGCTGGATTGTGGAGAAGCCAGCGATGCTGGGACCGGGCACGGCGTGGCACGGCACGGAAACGCCTGCGTGGCACCATCCGAGGGCTGGGCTGGCTTCCAGGAGGGCGACATTTGGAAAGAGATGAAGCAGTTTGGCAACATTGGCCTCACCAGGCACCTACGGCGTTGGGATGGGGAATAAAGCACGTGGGAAGGAAAAGCTGGAGCGTGAACAGCAGCGAGATCAGACCAGGGCTGGTCTGGGTGGTTGAAGTCAATTTCTAAATCCTTGCAATTGGAGAAATATTGCCTGATATGGGGCAAATGGAAATAATCTCTGTCTCGGTGGCTAAAGGAGGAGTTTGGAGTGGGAAAGCAGCTCCCTGGGTTTGTCCCTGCTACCGTGGGGACACTGTGCTACCCGGGGCTACGCTGTGCCAAAAGGATGCCAAGGAAAACGGGGATGGGGGAACATAAACCCCCCAGCCATGTCCCCTGTCCTGTCCCAGGCAGGATGGGATCAAGGGGACAGGCCACCTGGAGAGGCCAGACTGTCTCCAGCCACCCAAGGGCTCCTCAGAGAGTCCCTGTCCCCATCCCAGTCTCTCTTCAGGGCAGCTTGGGAGCAAACACTGGTTTGGGGTACAAACAGGTGATTTGGGGTACAAATGGGTACTTCGGGGTACAAAACCTGTACTTTTTGCTCCGTACAAAGACCTGCAGGACCACAGCATGTGGGGAGACACCTGCTTGGCTGGGACTCCATCAGCAGGACTTCTAGTGGAAGGTGTCCCTGCTGATGGCAGGGAGGTTGGATTAGATGATCTTTAGGGTCCATTCCAACCCAAACCTGTGTGGGATTCTATGATTCTGTGACATGGAAGGGTAGAAAAAAGAGGAGATGCTGAAAAGGGGTTCAGATGGATGGGAGCTGCTGTTTGGGGCATTTTCCCCCCGATAGCAGAGCACTGTCACACTCAGCATCCTCACGCAGACGTCCTCACGCGCCCTTCGCCGAGCCGGTGGGGATGAGACGTCTCCCCGTCGCGATGCTGTCACCGGAGCGAATGCCAACGGCGAGGCCAGACCTCGCAGAGAAATCCTCAGCCTCGTTCAGGTCTGATTTACACCCTGGAGACGTTCCCGCGCTCGGTAAAGCCGCCGCTGATTGATTGATTGATTGATAGCAGCGCGACAGCATCCCACCCCGCGCCATCTGCATCCTCCCCCCCGGCACCCGGGGACAACCCCGCGCCACCCGCCCTCCCGCAGCCCCATCTGTCCCCACCCTGTCACCACCACTGGGATGTGGGGATGATGCTCCCCAGCACCCTGCAGCACCCTGGGCTGCCTCCATCCGCATCGGACCGTGCATCCTGCTGCAATCCTGGCTTGGGGGGAGCATCGCTGGTGTCCACCAGCCCCCTCACCGCTGTGCCCGGTGGGTACCAGCTCTGCTGGAGGCTGGTCCACAGCCCCTTTCCACATCCCCGTGGTACATCTGCAGTCGCTCCTTCCCACGTTGCAAAATGCCTCCCTGAGCCCTCCCCGTTAAAATTCAAACCTTTCAGCACATTTGGGTTTGGGGTGAACACTGGGGATGGGGTGGATCTGATCCCCAATCCCTTCTCCTCACCCCCACGTGCCATTTCAGAGGTGAGAAAGGAAATCACAGCCTTGGTTTTCCTCTTTTTTTAATTATTTTTTTTTTATTTTATAATAAA
>NW_010320361.1:0-12887 GCF_000700745.2 Antrostomus carolinensis
GCTGGAGAAGTGGGCCCAGGTGAACCTCCTGGTTGCATGAGGTGCAACAAGGCCAAGTGCAGGGTCCTGCACCTGTGTTGGGACAATCCTCATTATTGATGCAGGCTAGGGGATGATGTGCTGGAAAGCAGCCCTGAGGAAAAAGACTTGGGGGTAGTAGTGGATGAAAATCTGGACATGAGCCACCAATGTGCATCTAGAGCCCAGAAGGCCAACCGCATCCTGGGCTGCACCAAAAGAAGTGTGGTCAGCAGATCGAGAGAGGTGATTCTGCCCCTCTATTCTGCTCTGGTGAGATCTCACCTGGAATACTGCATCCACTTTTGGAGCCCTCAACACAAGAAGGACGTGTTGGAGTTGGAAGTTGGAGCGTGTCCAGAGGAGGGCCACAAAAATGAGCAAAGGGCTGGAGCACCTCTCCTCTGAGGACAGGCTGAGAGAGTTGGGGTTGTTCAACCTGGAGAAGGCTCTGGGGAGACCTTGTAGCAACCTTCCAGTGCCTGAAAGGGGCCTATAAGAAAGCTGGGGAAGAACTGTTCACAAAGGCATGTAGCAATAGGACGAGGGGTAATGGTTTTAAACTAGAAAAGGGTAGATTTAGGTTGGATATTAGGAAAAAGTTCTTCAATATGAGGGTAGTAGATCATTGGAGCAGGTCGCCCAGAGAGGTAGTGGAGGCCCCATCCTTGGAGTTATTCAGGGTCAGGCTTGATGGGGCTCTGAGCAACCTGCTCTGGTAAAGATGACCCTAGGGAGGTAGGGCTAGGTGACCTTTGAAAGTCCCTTCCAACCTAATACATTCTATGATTCTGTGACATTCATGTGGCCTGCAGCAGATGAGGGCTGTAGCTGTTTTTAATCTCAAAGCTGTAACAGTCCCTATTACTATGGTATCTGGTGGCACAGGCCTGTTGTAAGAGAAGGTCTGCTTTCTGGCCTGGATTTAGCTGAGTAGAGGCCATGACTGTGGCCAAGTGGACCCTTGACTTCTGGCTGTTATTCAGTAGGGAGGGCAGGGAATAGTGAGCTTCTAAGTCTAAACAGTGCAACTTTTTCATTCCAAACAGGTTATCTCAACTGGTTATGAGCAAATGGGTGTTGCGCTTGTTACTACAGCAGCTGTTAAGAAATCAGGAATGCAATGAGCAAAGTCTGTCTTCTTGACTGAGGTGTCATGGGTCTTTCCCACTTGTGTTACGTGCTGCAGGATCCAGATTGAGTCAGTCACATTGTAACCAGAACCTGTTAGGGTGCCAGGACAGCCCGCCCATGTCACTGACCACTTGCTACTACTAAGAGAGCACTGCAGCAGCATTTGGCTGGCAGTGAACTAGGCTCCTGGGTTTCATGAATGCTGATCTGTATCTGCTTCAGGCTTGATTGATGGAGAAAGCACTGTATTTGCTTCACATGTGAGCAGTCACTTTAAGGGCTGAAAAGACAATTTCTCAACTCATAAAGCTAAATATGACAAACCACTTCATTACGAAGGATGTGTAGCTGCTCATAGGCCAGTGAAATTGACAAACCTTGGTCATAAATATTTGGACTTAGAGTCACTTAAAATTTTTGTCACTTAGGAAAAGTGGAAGAATTGCAGTCCTCCAGAAATCTCAACAACTTCACTATTTTGCATTATTTTTCTAGTCAAATTCACATTTATGCTTCCAAACATTAGGACCTGGATGCAGTTTGGTCCTTGCATTTTTGTTTCTTTTTTAAAGCATTGAGGTATTTCTATTTGCTTTAGATTTACCGAGATTTATTAGTTATGCATTTTATGAAAATCTGTGTTTTCAGGTAAATTTGACTGGCAGACATCACTTCTTATTTGCATAGCTTTTCAAGTGCTTACTGGAAAAAGCACACACTGAATCCAGGCCTTTTAAATCCTCCCTACTTCAAGTGTCTTTTGGTCTCCCTGTCATCTGTATTCTGTACAAACTTAGCATCCCCATTGTTTACCTGCTGGAAGTGACTTCAAACAAAGACTCACAAAAGTCAGTCATTCACAGGGTACAGTCTACAGTCCTGTAGCATGCTGTTTTACCTACATGAATAATTCCTGTCTTTTGTCACTAGCTATGCACACAGTTGTGACTTAGGACCTATTCAGACCACACGAATGCCAATACAAGCTTTTCTGACTAAAGTGTAGTGGAGATCTAAGATGTTGCATGTGTGAGATGTATGCCTGAAGTGGTACGCTTTTGGAAGTTTTAATGTTGTTTACAGGCATAATACCAAAATTAAAATCATAAAGGCTTTTTTGTTTAGAAAATCATGATGCTTCAGTTAACACTAACTGCATGTACAGTGCTATATGCTTCTTAATTTTTCAGCAGTTTACAGGTACAGAATGCAGGGGGCAGAATATCAGCAGAGGGCTCTCTAGCACCATGACATGCATTTCACACATCAGGAACTCTCTCCACATGTCTTTGCCTCAAACAAAGCAACTGCTTCATTTCTGGTACCTAGGTGTGTGCAGTGATCCTACCCAGACGAAGACAATCTGTTAGTAGGGCTCTGTATATAAAACAACCAACAGCGGTGCCTCACTGGTGCCTGTGTTTTAAACATAGCTGATGTTAGCAGCCACAGCAAGGCAAGGAGATGTAAGGTCCACCTGTATCTTATAGTCATAATGCATGTGTACTACTTTCTTTTCTGAAACATTACAGACAAGTGTAGAGGGTAAGTCTTGGTTGTAATTAACTGCGCAGAAAATGGACCCTCACCATGCAAGATATATGTGCTCTTTCACATGAATTGTGGGAGACCTTTCTTAGCCTTCCCTGCTCATTGGAGGAAATTGTGGGGGAGTATCAGAGGACCAATAGAGAATGGAGTGGCTTATGCATTGCTCCAAGGGTCCACTTTAGTACTCTCTAAAACCTTTAGGCTGTAATCTCACCAGAAGTCTCCAACTATTCTGTGTAAAGCAGAATGTTTGTTCCCTACCTGGCTGTATGCATCTTGCCTTTTCTGAAACATGCATATATGATTGCATACTGACCTGCTTTAAAGTCTGTACAACTTTAACACATCAGTGCATATAAATATGGCAGTGCTTTCTATTAAAAATGTCAGGGTTTTCCTTGCAAAATAGCAGTTCCAAGACACTGCCAGCTGTGGGCTCTTGCAGGTGTTTTATACCAGGGACTTCTTTCAAGAGTCATGATAAATGTAGTAACTTTGTTTATGGTTTTGACTGCAGATGCAAGATCACCAACCTGGGAATATGACAGCCTTCACCCAAGGCTGAAATTGTCTGATGACCGTCTTGTAGTAAGCTGTAATTGGAGGAGGATATTTTACCCTTGTGGTCCCCAACGATTTGATAAATTATGGCAAGTACTAAGCAGAGATGCATTCCTTTCTGGGAGCCATTACTGGGAAGTTGACTTGCTTCACGCTGGAGCGGGATGGTGGATTGGCGCAGCCTATCCTTCCATTGGCAGGAAAGGAGACTCTGAAAGCTGTCGACTAGGCTGGAATAGAGCATCTTGGTGCCTTAAGAAGTTTGATTTTGAATACTGGGCATTCCACAAGGGGGAAAGAATCCCCATCCTGCTAGAAGATGATCCTGATCGCATTGGCATTTTTCTGGATTATGAAGCAGGAATCCTTTCATTCTACAATGTTACAGATGGCATGGCTCATTTGCACACCTTCCGCTGCAAGTTCACAGAACCAGTTTACCCAGCCTTGAGGCTCTGGGAAGGGTCTATTGGAATATGCAAATTAACATAAGGAACAAAGCAAAATAAAGCCTACTATTTCATGCTTTTTCTATGAAAGTCACTTTAGCAATCATCTACACGAATTAATCTCTTTCATATGAAAGCTGTAATTGTGATGCTTTTAGAAGGTAACAGTTAAGCTCAAGAAAACCAACTGATTTTTAATGTATATGCATTTTATAAATGATGTTGATGTACCACCTAAACTGCCATACATAATACTTATTTTACTTTTTTTCAACTTGCAAAATGGAGAAAGTCTGGTTGAAAGAAGTCTATTACAACTCAGATTTGAACCCAGATATTGCCATCTTTTTTATTAACCCTCATCTGCCTGGAGAGGCTGCAATTATGTATGGTAATAGGTCTAGTTTGGTTCCAGCTTCAGGTTCATATATTGCATAGTGTTATAGCTGACAGGGTCAGATTTGGATAATAAATGGACGAAGTGAATGAGTTCATACTTATGTACCATCTCAGAAAAATCAAAGACTGGCAGCAACGGTTGGAAAAGTTCCTTCAGGTAAAGCTGAAGTAGTCACATTTAGTAGCCATTAGTTGATCCTACTTGTGACAGAGATTCTGAACTGGGCTTCTGGGTGGCCCTATTTTTCCCCACACAGAGCAGAAGCACAAGAAACTGTTGTGTACCACCCCCCATTGAAGTGAAATGTCTGGAGAACCCACAGGTACAATAAAAACACTAGGTCAGGGGGGCACGTCTGCTTAATTTATTTTTGTGTTTGTTTGCAGAGGCTCTTTAACTGCAGCTGGATAAAGGTATGCTCACATAAAACTAGGAGAGACAGCTTCAAGTTTCTGTATAGGGATTTTTTTTTCCCCCTCCAATATATTAATTAAAGTCCTAGAAATTTTTGGCACCTATGTTTACAGCAGCCTCTAGGACCAGCCCTGCTGGAGTGAAGAACAACTGCTATTTGAAGCAGGTCAGGTAATCTTATGGGGTTCAAATATTAAAAGCATGGAATCATCACTGGTGCTGGCAAAGGCAATGCCTGACCATAGGCTGAAACACAAAAACAACATCTTGTTTTATAAGCTAAATTTATTTTTCAAATTTGAAATTTAAAAAAAATTAAAATCTTTTAACAATTGAGTAGTTTTTTAATGTAAGGCAAGCAGATTGCATCAATCAGAGCTCACATACAGTCAAGTGCGTGATTCAATTAATCTCCTTCCCAGTTTAAGGACAGTTTCCTCAGAATTGCAAAGGGTAAACATTTTGAAAATAAACAGCTTACAAGTACAGAAACACCATCACCAAATTCAAGATACTTCACCAACTCATGACCAAGAGGTAGCAAGTTCTAAATAACCATCTCTAGTAAATGATTCCACCACAGAAAAATGCAGATGAATTATACCAAAGCATTTCTTTGTCAACCAAGCTAAGTGAAAGATGTCTGGTTTGCAGGTGCTGCCATATGGCTCCTTCCTGGACAAAGGGAAGAGCAGCAGGCACATAGGAGTTCCATTTCTTAAGTGAGAAGCTGTGATGCAAGAGGAGAGCACACCAGAGAAGCAATGACCATCATGCTGGAGCATAGTGGTGTCATCTGGTTAAGCAGCCACCTTGGCTGTCTCAAACACCAGTGTAAGGGGAAAAAAACCCAACCCACTGTATTTGTTAGTACAGGAAAGAGGCTGCTGAATCTTCACCAGCATTTGGCTTCCAATCTGAGAAGTTGCCCCCAGGTACAAATAGAAGTATTCAAATGCACTGCAGAATTGATTCCAGGCTTCACTAAGCCCGGAACAGATGCTTTGCACTTTTTTTTTTTGAAGCATAGGTTATTTTCACTGATCCATCTCAGACCAAATTTCTTTCTCTTGCCCCTTAAATGGGACCCTTCTACGTACCTAGTTTGCTTCCTTTCTCAGTACTGTCTCTTGAGAACCCAGCTTTCTCAAGGAGCTGATTTTCTTCATAGTGCAGATTCCTGCAACCTACTGCTTTATCTTTGAGACTTTCTATCTTAAGACTTTGATCTTGAGAAAAATCCATCAGGTTGCATGTGTAGTTTTCTGTTCATTGTATGTAAACTTTCACTTATCTGCATTCAGCTTCAACTAGCATCCTCTTATAACATGAGTGAGGTAAGTGGCAGAAAAGAGGATCATCAAAATATACGGTGTTAGAACAATTCAAAGTGTAGACAAAAAATTATTGTGATTTAATGTATTCTTACCAGAAAAGGGAAGCTGGAAAAGAGCAGACTGTGGTCTTAGATTTGGCAAAACTCCAAATTAATCTAGGTTAAGTGGAACGGAGAAAGGAAGAGTATGGTCTTTTCTAGACACAGTGATATCCAGTTCCTAATAAAATAGATCTTCATAATTTATACTTGGTTGCTACAGAAACTTTCTGCAAATGAGAACCTGAAAATTCTAACCTGCTTGGATCCTCATAATTACACCCCTTCTAATCTACCATAGTGCTATATTTAAATATGTTGTGCAGTACTACATAATGAAATATGGAATGGAGTGCTTTGCTTTAGCACTTCACTTTTTTTACGTGATTTTCCACTGCTTCCTCAGTGATTGTTTCATCTTCTTCAATATTTTTTTTAACTTTCTGGCCCACCAGATCAAAGATGGCTTCTGGAGGAAATCCCTTAGGCTCTCCCACCTTCACTGCCAGCATGTCAAGTGTCAGTACTGCACCTTCAGGAATTGTCACTTTCGCCACAACAGACTTCCCCAGCTACAAGGGAGAAATTAAAAAAAAAAAAAGGTTTAAGTCAAACACATTCCTAGGCTTAGTATACCAAAAAGGATAAAAAATATTCAGCAGTTACTTGGGAACAGGTTAGGTGGAACTGTCCTCCCTATTACTTCTTAATCCAAATGAAGATTGAGTTAGTGTGGAAACCTTCTATGTAACTAGACTGCTGGTAACATCCAGATCCTTTCTGAAACTGGATAATGGGTCACTGGAATTTTTCAGAATCAGAATGGAGGGAATCTAATTATACTGACTAGTATTCTAGCTTAGTGTAAAAGAAGCTTGTATACAGTCACAGAGACCTATTACTCCTGGCACTGCTGAGGCCACACCTCCAATACAGTGTTCAGTTCTGGGCCCCTCACTACAGGAAAGACATTGAGCTGCTGGAGCAGGTCCAAAGAATGGCAACAAAGCTAGTCTTGAGAACCAGTAAAGAGTCTCAGAGAACAGGTCTTATGAGGATTGGCTGAAGGAGCTGAGGTTGTTGAGCCTGGAGAAAAGGAGGTTGAGGGCAGACCTTATCACTTTCTACAACTACCTGAAAGAATGTTGTAGCAAGGTGGGTGTCGGTCTCTTCTCCCAAATAACAAGCGACAGAATGATGAAATGGCCTCAGGTTGTGCCAGAGGAGGTTTAGACTGGATATTAGGAAATATTTCTTCACCAAAAAGGTTATCAAGCACTGGAATAGGCTGCCCAGGGAAGTGGTTAAGTCACTATCCCTGGAGGTACTGATGTGACATAATTCTATGATTCTGCTCAACTTAGTTAACACTGGATGATATACATAGAACTCCATTATACTGAGAATTGCCAACATTATGCTTTGGTAAAAGTAGTTACTGACTCACAGAAATAGCAGTTTATAGGAAATGACAGGTCTCCTCTAACATTACAGTATGCTAAGCAGAAATACTGTGCATGCTGCTACATAGCAGCAGAAATTTTTGAGTGCAAAGGCAGAAACACTGGTGCAATAAACAACTGGCAAGCTATTTTTCTGAATATAGCGTTATTAGCTATAGGTCTAAATGAGTTTCAGCTATACGTGAATCAAAAGTAAGGTTACCTTTTCATTGCAAGCCATTTCACAGGGCAAGAGCTGTTTAACTGGAGAACCCATTGCTTTTTCCACAGTACGGATGGCTTTCACTAACTCTGACAGTTCATTTGGCTCCAGGGATGCTTGATGATCACTTCCTTTCCATGTTTTGTCCAGAGTCACATGGCGTTCCACTACTTTAGCACCCATAGCAACTGCTGCTACTGAAATGGCTATGCCAGTTTCATGGCCCGAATAGCCAATGGGGATATCAGGAAAAGCTGACTGATATGCCTTGAATCATAACAGAGTTTGTCTCAGTTACCAAGGCAGCAATTTCAAAGACAAAGCAAATTTAACAGTGACAAGTGCAATAACATCCATGTACAATTCCTGTGCCACAAAACAAGCAGTTGGGAACCCAGTGAACTGGTTAAACTTAACCTGTATCCAAAGCAGATTTCTTCAACCCCATATTTAAAATCCGAAGTAATCCTTTTGGCCATACATAGGGCACAATCACACAATCCTAAAGTTAATTAAATGCAGCCATGTCCCATTCTACTACAAGTAATATATTAGGGGTGCATAAAGCTAGACAAGTGCTTGAACACTGTCCAATTTGGGAAAATTTTCTTGCATCATTATCAAGTACATCCAAGTAATATTTTCAGTGAGGAAAACTATACAAGCGCATAATCTGTTTTCTCCATTGCCCTGATATTCACATTAAGTGATTTTAACAAAAGTTTCTGGTCTAGCTCCCTATTTAGAATTATGTTCTCAATTCCATGCACCTTCTTAATGATAACAGTCTACATCATTTTTCTCTGCACTACAAAGCACAGGGTTAACATGTTAACCATATGTCATATTTTCCTCTGTTTAACTGTGAATACTCCAGTAGTATCTTTTATTATATTCCTCAAAGCTGAGTTCTGCTAAAAAAGGATCCGAGGGGTATTTTTACTTCAACACTTGCAGGAATTAAAGGAACATGATACATCTTCTGACTCCTCCAAAGCAAATTCCAGCATGCCTAAGACCTGGAAATATATCTCAATAAAAGCGCATAGCCTTTCTCTGGTACCCAGCCCATGGCATACTCTGGGTTATTCACTGACCGATATGACACGGAGATTGACATCCTCTGGCTGTAGTGGGTAGGCACTGGTGCATTGCAGGAAGCAGAAGTTTGGATTGATGGGCTTCACAATCTGATAAACCTGATGCATTGTTTTCATTGACTGCATCCCGCTGGAAATCACCATTGGGCGACCTAGCCGTTAAAAAACATGCGCATGTTTTGTCCTAGGTCTGTAAGAAAGCTACACAAGATTAAATTAAATTCTTGAAGTGAATTCAGTAGAAAAGGAAGCTGAGTGCACCTTTTTTTTCCAAGTCTGAGGGTGATTTTCTTCTAAAGGTACTTCAGATTTTTTTCCAAATCAGTTGGAGGAAAGATCTAGTAACTGATCTAGTGAGACACTGTGATGTTTACCAAGATGGCTCAAAATAAAATGCTTACCTTTCTTTGCAGTCTTTTCTAAATATGGAAAATTGTTTGTATCTCCTGATCCTACTTTGAAAAATGGAACATCCAGTTCATGTAGAAATTCCACAGCCATCTACAGGGAAAAGAAATCAAAGATAAAGAACTACCATACTGGGAAATAAACAACCCAGTTTAATTATAATAATTAAATAGGTCATATATATATGTATGTATATATATCCCAAAATACACTGCTTCTGAAATAACATTTACTATTCCAAGGACACTAGTTTCTGACTACCCTCTAGATGAAGTATTACTGAGATGCCTTATTTTATACTTCTATTACAGAACCAGGTTTTCCACAGTTTTTTGACTGAGATTCCTGTCTAAAGGTCTCTTTGGTCTCCCAGCCATAGCTGGTCAAGCCAGCTGTAGGTACAGCTGCTTAGTACAGGTGAGCTCCACTGCTCCTCTAACTTTAAGATGAACTTGTGGACCACAGCATTCTTGGGGTTTTTTGGCACTTCAGAGAGAGCAACTACTTGCATATGGGAGCTTGCCTACTGAGGAAGAGATGTACTGCAGGCACGCAGGCACTCTTCCTACCACATACTTCCTCCGGGTCAGAAATACTAAACTACAAACACAGTGTTTAAAACTACAGGTAGTTTTCCTGAATAGATCAGTCAAACTGAAAAACTGCACAAGTATATTGAATAAGCACCTGAAAAAAAGTAAATGCCCAAAAAGAGAAATACAAAATGGATTTGCTTCTAGGAGAGGTACTAGAAAATAAATATAAAATATGCCAAAGAAAAGACTATAAAATGGTTTCTTCAAATGTTAATTATACTCTGCCTTCTTCTAAAAATTTGTGTGCTATATTGACAACAATTCAGGAATTATTTGAGGCTCCATAAAAATCAGTATTGCATCAGTAAGTGGCCTTTTAAAAATTAGTATTTTAAGGAAGAAAATCGCAAACCTATCACAGGCAAGAGATATTGAAAACCTCAATCCACATCCAGGGGAAACAATTAGTCACCTAACTTTGTTCCCCTTCAGCCACCCACAAACTTTTAATTTCTTCATCTCATTCCTTCTTGCAGTGAAATTTACTTAGTGCCAGAGTGCTACTATCCAAAAGAGAATCACACCTTCTTCAGTCTAATTTTTCTATCATAATTATGATGCAGATTCCATTTTTTGCATGTCTTTAATGTAGTTTACTCACTAAGATGCACTGTGCATTAAGACAGTGAATACACACTATTAAAAAGCCACAGATCTAACCTGAGGAGATTACATAAAATGAAATATGGCAGACAGATCTCATATCTAAGGCCACTCTTCATTAGGTAAATATATCTTGAAAATTGGCAGCTTTTCTGTAAGAGATTCAAAGAGCAGGAAGTAATCTCAAATAATAGGGATGACATTAATGGGAGTGGTTCAGTGGGATCCTGTTTTGTCTCCAGTACACACTGGAACAGAGTAGATAAAGGAATTACTCATAGCCTTTATATTTACTTCACACATCACTTAATTGATTTCCCAATATAGTTAAACACACAATTTAACATCTTCGATGTAGCTGGAGTTCCAGAAATGTTCAATTTACAGAAGTTAATGTATTCTCAAGAACTTAATTAACTGATGAGGCCACACACAGAGGAGCACAACATCTTGAGAAAAAGCATGATCCCAGAGGTGGGAAGTGATCTTAGCTGCATATGAAAGATGTTCTGCGTGGCACTACAGCCTTTAGAAGCTAGAGGTTTTAACATCAAAGAAAGAGTGTGATTTCTTTTCTTCAAAAGCATATAGGTCTTTAGAATCCCAGATACAGAAGTCCAAGAGTAATGGATTTAATTACTCTTTTCTTAAAGGAGTAGGCATTGCTCAGGAGCGCTCCTAGACATGAAGATAATAAAGATCACAACATCCTCTTTTCACAGATCTATTTCGGAGTCGATGGCATCATGCTATTGCAATACAGGCAAAACACCTTTTTGTCTTGTCAGACATCTGAAGTAATTTTTTATGGTATTTGGTGCTCATACCATCTCAGCTGGGGCACAGCAATTCAAGGATTTTGGTCAACAGGACAGTAAGTTGATAGGAGCAGTGAGAATGGCCAAAGGACTAGAAAAGACAGCACAGGAATTGAAACCAAGTTGAAGGAATTGAAATTGCTTAGTCCAGATAATACAAAACAGAAAAGACATGTGATAACAGTGTTCAAATACACAGAGAAGATATAAAAGTAGGAACTTTTATGTCAGATAGGCAGGACAAAAAATTAGTAAAAAAGGTAATTAAGCTGATACCCCAGCTGGGGTCTAGTAAACAAGAGAAAGGAAAAAAAAAAGAGGGAAATAATAGAGATTAAGTTGAGAAAGGAATCTGATTTAAATACAGAGGGAAGTTTGAAATTTGTGGAGCCAATATACCAGAAAACACTGAATAGCAGTCAGATTGCAGTCTTGGTCTAAACTCTCAAAGCCTTGATTGTTTATGGAGTTCAACTGAGGCCTCATCTCTAATATAATGTACTGTGCATAAATACCTCAGCATACATGACAGGTCTTCCAATATGTTCAGTCATCTACTCAACCATTATAGAGACACAAGTGAACTGGCAGAAGTGCAATTACTCTAGTTTCCTCATTTAGAAATTCAACACCCACACATATTTAGTATTCTTCTTATGTATAAACTATTGTGCCTAAGTAAAAACCAACAGACACAACAGATGGATTCTGCCTGTTATTCCAGTATGGCTTACCTACCTCATCCATGCCAGAAGCTGTGAAGAAAATGCCAATCTCTTCTGCATATTTCTTGAGCTCTCTATATTGGTCGTGACTAAACTCCAAGTGGCGCTTGTGCTCCCCATAGGTCTTTCCCCAGGAGTGTTTTGAGGTATAGGGCCTTTCTAAAGCTTTCTTGTTGAATTTGTATTCCAGTTCACTCTTCTGGAACTTAGCACAGTCTGCTCCACAGTCCTGCAAAACAAGCTGGTGCACACTTGAGTGGAAGTGCAAGTGAAACTGCACTCATTCCAAGTTTGAACACAAGGACTGTGCAACTTATGTGCCCATTTACATTGGAGTTTTCACATTATCATCGTAGCAATCACAGGAATAGTACAGAGTGACAGAGGACCTGAACACACATGCACCCTTTCATTTAAAAATGCTTGTATACTTAGTAGAGCAGCAATCTAGAAAGAAATCATACTAAAACTGTAAAACTCAAATGCCTCTGGCTATGCATGCCACTTATTTGAAGAGTTGATTTCTGTGGCGTTTTCTAAGCTCAGCTAATTTTACATGAAAACAAGTGACAAGATTTTGTAGAACAGCAGTATGAATCTGAAATTTCTTTTAAGTGACACAAGTGGTGAAGTTAAATTCTCACTACATTATTTTGCACTTACACCACAGTTGCAGTTCTGAATGCTTTATGCCCTGACTTCTCCTACAGTGATGATACGCCATTTTCTAACATAGGTATATCCGACATAGATGATACCAACTTTTAAACCAGCGTGGCTGTCTGACTGGATGACCTAAGGTATTACCTCAAAAAAACCTAATGCAATTAAGTCAAACTGGAGGTTCATCAGAGACAGCTCAGCAGTTGCATGATTCTTCCCGTGTTCGCAGCTAGCCGATGACACAGCTGAAGGGCTGCTGTAACCCCTGGGAGACTACGTGCTCTGCCTGCCTTCGTCTGTGTGCGCACCCGTGCGTGCCGTGAACGCGGTGAGGGCTTCCTGAAAGCGACTGCGGTGTGATCACGGGCCTGCACCGAGGTACAGACCAGGGGCTGCGAAGCACCCGC
>NW_010320362.1:0-12882 GCF_000700745.2 Antrostomus carolinensis
AAGACCATCCTGTCCACTGAACAATATAGATGAAGTGAGGAGGAAAAAAGAGTAACATAAATTCTACTAAGGCTATTGTATATTATTATAATATGCTTTTAACAGTTTTTTAATGTTTAATTTCTTTAGTTTTAACAAAGCTGAATTTCCATTTCCATTTCATTTCCACATGGTTTATGACCAACTTGGGACCTTGACAACCTCTTCACGGACTTCTTTTCTGACAGTATTAACAGCAAAAATATTGATTCTGCAATTCAGCCTTTTACTGAAATTATACAGAAAAAATGATGGCCAGTAATGAGAGGTTAAATGCTTTAAGTGCTATGTGCCTACAATCTCTGTCCCTCTAAACAGACTAAGACTGAGACTAAAAATCTTGAAGCTCCCAAAGCCAAGCTGGCCAGCATTAACATTAAAGAAAAGCAGGTTTGTTGAGAGCAGTAGCATCCAGTAATCATTTTAGGACTCTAAAAAAACAGGACAACCATGAGGAAGGAAGTCTATTTTCCAAGGTGGGCAGAGGCGTTGGTCTAAAGCCTAAGGGGAAAGATGGCATTGTAATTTACATGTTTTATTTGGAAGCTCTAAGTTGGACTACTTTTCAATCGAGCAGTAAATTCTTTTACCTGACAAGGATGAAATTGGTTCTGTACTGCAGCAACTGTGTCTGGTCAGTGAAGAGAAAAATGCATAAAAAGCAGATTTTTCTGGTGGGGGCAGACTCAGCCTTACCCATGTATCACAATATTCTGTATGTAGGAGAGGAAAGGCAGAGGAGAATGCAGAAAGTTGAAAGGAGACGAACTTTGCCTTGAGAGGTTTCTGTGGAAAAGGGACAAAGAAAAGGTCAAAATAGCAACTCAAAGAACTTGGAGCTCAAATAAGAGAGCCAAAGAAGAAGTATTAACTCCATTTCATTTGACATCCCTCTCAATCAGATAAAGATGTTTTTACACTTCATCAAAGGATTCAGTTTTGAGTCAGCTTGACACTGTGTCCAGGATGTCTCGGGAATCTGGGAACTTCTACACTCTTTTCTTGATGAGTAACCGGTCAGATGCACCCTTCATGATGGTCTGGCTTACCTGCATGCTATCATGTACTACACTGTCACGGGAATATCCTTACAGCACGGGATACTGTGATTAACTTAAGATATACTCTAAAGAAAAAAGGTTGGCAGAAGCAGAGGGACAGTGGACATAACAAATTTGATCTGATTTGGAGTAAAGAGTTCAGAGCAATGAAAAATGTTTTGATTTTGATTAAATAGATATGGTAATTTTTTGTAGGAGGAATCTAAAGAAACTCTATTTCTTAAAAAAAAAAAAAAAAAAAGGAATGTGCACTCTTAGACTGGTTGTAGTTACTGTGTATTAGTATCAACATGCCTCCACTAGCTTACTACTGTTATCATGCAAGAAGACTTGAAAAGAGAGTATATAAAGCCTCCTGCATATCTATTTTTAACTTTTCTGTCTACTTTTCACACTTCTGCCATTCTACATCTCAAAGGGGACAAGTGCATTCACCAAAGGACAAGATACTTTTTTTTAATTTTAATTATCAATTCATTTTTCTTCCATCAGTCGTTGAAGCAATAAGCCTTCCAACATTAATCCCCATGTTCTCAAGTGATAGCTACCGAGCCCCTGTAACACAGGGGCTTTTCTGACTGAGCTGTTCTGATCATCACCAGTGCCTGCCTCTGATTCATGACAGTGATATTATGGTGCTGAAAGGAAATAAGACTGTGCAAGAATATTGACAGCTAAAAATAACACATTATGGAGACTTGTGGGGTTGAAAACATATCAGCTTTCCGAAACAAACATCAAAGAAGCTTCCAAAATTCAGCTATATCAGTTTCATTTACAGAGCTTTTTTTGGGGGTTTGTGAAAACTAAACTGTTTGCCTAACTAGATTTGTATGAGCCTTTTCTACTCTGTGTTTTCAAACATACCCCCAAGCTGTATTATTTGATTGCCTTTAATCTCAGTTTTCAAAGACCGATTGAAAAGATGCTTTTCTTCAGCCTATAGCATTTATATGAGTCAGTGGCTAAACTAAAAGTGAATTTTTGTTACCCTGATCAGTTAAACTGTCAGTGAATTAAAGTACTTGAAATTTTTTTTTAAAAAAAAAAACATAAATAGCAGCAACAGTGTGAGAAAAAATCCATGCTGTTTTGACAGGGGAGAGCAAAACAATCCCACGGTATCAACATCCTAGTAAGACAGCATTAGGAATCCCTTACCTACAGCAGTCCATCCAGTAATATTCAAGCTTACAAAACCGTCTGGGATTGGTCAGTTCTTTGAACAGTAAGAAAGTTTGAACAGCAAGAAGTTTAGCAATAAAACAGATGAAAAATACAATGTCATGAAAGCTCCATATTCTGAATTTAAGTTTCTGGATTTTAAACAGAATAGAAATAGGCAAAACATAGAAAATTGTGTTCTTTAACTATAAAAAATTGGTATTGCAGCAATATTGTGCACAGTGACACCCATGCAGTGATACCACGTGGATGAGATCCTCGGGTGCTTTCTCCTGTTGAGAACAACAATCATGTTCTGTGAGCAGAAAGAACTAACCAGGGCAGCTGAGACATCCTGGTTTCTTGGTAGCTATAAAAGACCACCTAAGCCTACTCTCCATATGTAACTTTTACAGCAAAACTGGGCTCCACATCTGCAAAGTAAAGGAAGGAGCTAATTTGCTCCTGGAGAATCTAGTGAATCTCTGTAACTTTCACTCCTAATGCTCAGAAAATTTGGTTCCTCAGTGCAGACAACTTTTACTTGTGAATTTTGTCTACAGAACAACCAACTTTTCTCATTCTTAATTCCTGATTCAAAATGCCTTGAACCTTTCTAATATATTCATGGAAACCAAAACTTTATAACAGTGCCACAATTTAAAACTTCCTGAACACACGGCCCTCCAGGTGTTTTCACATAAAATATAAAGAACGAGGTAAAGCTAATTCATACCAAAACTGAATGCTTGGGTAAATCCCCTGAACAAACACTACATACACACAAAACCCAGAAAATGTACTGAAAGCATCAGTCCTACAGTGCCAAATAACATGTTGACAGAGTAGATCACTTAAAATGGCTTCTTCCATCTCAAAGATCTACTGTTTCACTCTTTCTTTCCCGAGTGGCTGAATAACTCTTACAAAGACTCACTAAATACGTCTTCACTAGAACTGGTTGAGAAACACACTTGTCTTTCAAAGAACTAATAAATTAAAGTTCTTAGGAGATTTAATGGAGTTACTTTGTCCCCACCATACCATTATTTCACAAGTCTCCAAAAACCTTCCTGTGGGACAGATGACTACAGCACTTCGGTTATTTCTTCTTTTTCTTCCCTTTCTCATCAATAACTTCATCAGAGCACCTCCTCCAGAGAGGTTAGCAAATGCCCCTTTAAGCATTGTTATATAGATCCTCTACTGTACAAAAGATGCAGGAATCACAGAAGGCAGAAAAACCTGAAAAACAGTTTGCAGGGCAATGCTCAGGTTGAGAGGATTAACATGAACATTGCATGGTTCAAGAGAGAACAGCAAGGTGGAGAGGGTGGTTCTTTCATAATAGCACAAAGCACTGGCAAGATGGATACTTGAACTTCCTTTTTCCATACATTTTCATTTTAAACACAGTATAGAAAGGCCATTAAAGAAGAAGCGTTGAGGGCCAAAAGACTTCTGGGCTGAGCAAAGAGGCTGTGTAACAAGGGTCTTAATGGATTTAATTCTGTTTGGCTCAAAGGCAAATTCAGAGATGATAGGTCTTACGCACAGTTATCAAACTGAGAGAGTCTGTAGTTTTCTGTAATATTTTAGGCTGACACTTGGAAGAAAAGGAAATGAGAAAAGGCCTAGACTCACAAAGCAAGTGAAAAAGGCAGGACAGAGCCCAGTGGTTAGAGAAGACTCAAGAAGAAAATTTTCATCAGTTTCATTTTACTTATCAATGTATTCAGAGACCTCCAGCAAGACAGAAAATCCTTAGCTAGTCAAGCAGAGTATTTTAATGCTTACCTTGTTAAGAATGTCAATAGATCAATCAATTCTTTAAAATGATATCACATTAAATAGTAAACGGGGCTCCAAGCAACCTAGTTGAAGATGTACCCGCTTACTGCAGGGGGATGGATTAGATGACTTTTAAAGGTCCCTTCCAACCCAAACCATTCTATGATTCTAAAGCAGCTATACAAACTGTAGAATTATCATAGCCTGAGGACACCAAACAAAGGGACAGAATGGCCACTCTTAATTTTATTAATCAATCAGTATTCATGATACTTGTTTCTTTTGTTTTGTTTTTGGTACATTTTATCCATTCTGACTAAACTACCTGCTCAGTTTTCAAGGTGTCGCTGTGGTCTCAGCCCATGTTAGCAGCTGCCCGCCCAAAGTGGCTATCATCCAGTCTGGCACAGTGCAGAACAAGAGGAGGCCTTCTCAAAAGAGACCGAGTGCTAGGAGAGCCAAGGTGCTGCGCAGATTAGACCAGATATTATTGGTGATGCTACATAGAGAGGCTCATTCAGTGTTTGCCTCTGGGTACAGTGCGGGTGTCCAGCTAAACTTTTTAAAACGCCTGTTTTATGGTGGTTTATTCCTAATATCTTTCAAAGTAAAGGGGTAAACCTTTGCCAGCCCTCACACTATGGGGTTTTTTTGTGATGCTCCTAATTAACAAATACCAAAAATACACACAATTAAATCCCATGTCAGAGATGAAATGGAAAGTGTTTTGACAACATTCACTTTTACAACAGCTTAGAACCATCACTAAGAGTCGAGGTTAAATCCTCTTTTGAGTCTCTCATCATTTTTCTAACACGGATTTATGATCAAGAGAGAAGATAACAGCCAAGGACAATGGAAACCCCTCCAGCATGTTTGGTGTGTCTGTGTTTTGGTATAGCCATATCAGAGTACAGTCAGGACACCACGAAAATGATAGCACTGGTCACACTCCTCTCAGTGCTGTGAGCTGTTACTGAACATCTTCTTGCTTGCAGCTAATCACTTTTCCAAAATAAAAAGAAAGCATAAAAAATACCAAGTCTAGATCAAATTAGGAAAGCTTTTTTACCCTGTTATTTTAGAATTCAGTTGTTCCATCTATGGCTTAGCTATGAGTTACTTTTTCCCCCACATTGTTTCACTGATTGCAGCTGTGATAAAAAAGGGAGTTTTAAAGACATAAAGACTTAGGAGAGAGAAAGATAACAGATTTGGGACAAATGAAATGATACGTGTGAGTTACATTCACCAGTCCTTATGAAGCAGTAAAACAGTGCTGTCTCAGAGATTTCAATAGTGTCAGAAAACAGCTTATTTTTTAACTTAAATGTTTTTAGCAAAGTTTAGAAAAACTCCAACTTCATTCTCACACTATGGTTCTGTATCTATTTTTCACAAAGGGCTATATTTTGGGCCTAACTTAATCATCCGTGATATTTAAAGAAAAGACTTCTGGGTAAAGCTTAGAGTTTTATACACAATGCTTATTTGCTAAGTGAACAAAAGAAAAGTCAAGTTAAAATCAATGATGCTTCTTCTTAGTTTCCCAAAAGATAACATGCAGACAATAAACTACCATGTAAAATGGTACTGTCAACTGAACAAGGGGCTCTAATGGCTTTCAGTCTTTGTCATATATATCACACATCTTTGGAGTTAACAAAGCAGAACCAAGGTCCTGAAATACAGCATTAAAAATCCCCCTGTCCTCTGCAGATACTATCCTTGAAGACGCAGACAAGGAGAAGTAAATTTGGAATTGACGTTAAGCCAGTTCTACTCAAGGTGGCATCTAATCCACAACAAACTGTCGTATATTGGAGATTGCTGGTGGGGACTGGAAGGTAAGAGGTTTTTTTATGGGAAATCTTAAGACAAAGAGGTGGAGGAAGAAAGCAAACCCTATGTTGTAAGAGTATGACATGTACATATACCTATCGAATAACTATTTGACATCAGTCTGTAGGGACAGGCTGGTGAGAAGCAGTACAGTGTTACAAAAGTCAGTTTAACAACGACCATTTGCATAAACAAGATATATCATGTAGAAAGTAAAAATGCAGAGGTTGTGGCATGTACAAAGATATGATCCTCTCCCATATACAAGAAAATAAGCCTACTTTGCTCTCTTTTTGTACTGAACAGAGTCAAAAATCTTGATGGAAAAGTTTATTTTTGCCCTTTTCCTATAGATCATAGGTGTAACAGAGGTTACATTTCTGCTTCTACTTGCTACAGCAATATGTTTAGCACCTGACATCAAGAGGCAATGGGCACAACCTGAAACACAGGAGGGTCTGTCTTATCCTAAGGAAACAATTTTTTCACTGTGAGAGTGACTGAGCACTGGCACAGATTGCCCTGAGAGGTTGTGGAGTCTCCCTTCTTGGAGATATTCAAAAGCTACCTGGACCTGGTACTGGGCAACCAACCTTAACCATTCTGTAAGATTCTGTAAATCTGTGACATTATAACACGAAAAGGAGAGCATGTATAGATGGAAAACTAACTGGGCATTGCTATAACTATCAGATAAACTGAGCAGGAAGAGAAGGCAGAGGAGCCCAACACTGATGTGGTAGCTAATTTCAAGTCTTGCTTTGATTTAGCAAAGCCAGATTCCAACTGGCTTCTCACCAGTACTTGTCCTTGCTGGGTAAATTGTAACTGCTATGGCTCTGGATAAATGCCATTGCTGCTTTCCTGCACAGAACAGTCCAGCAAGAGGCATGGCCTTTTGCAGAAGGACTAATTTGCAATGTGAAAATACACCTGTTCCATTGAGTAGTTCCAGAGTCTGACTGACGTTTTCCTCAGTTAGCCCTGTGCTCCCTCCTGTCTGCAACTAAATGTGGTGCATCAGGTGCACTTGGATTGGAGGGCTGCTTCATGCACAGTTGAATTCCTCATGCTTTTTGTATGCACTTGAGAAAGACATAGCGGGCTGGGGAACTAACAGGATGCATAAACCCTGAGCCATGTAATTCTCTTCACTTGCTGAGGTTAGTGATGCAGGAGAAAAAGCCAGAGCAAAATCCATTAGAAAGGGACTGCAAAATAACCATAACATTCCAAATAAAGCAGAATTCAAAGTCTTCCGCCCACCCATTTCCAACCACAGAGCAGATCTGGGTGTGGGATGTATTCTACCTTTTTTATCTGATCTGCCAAGTCAGAGTTTAATTTCTGAATGGAGTATTTTACACGAAGATAGTACTGGGCCATGAACAGTCAACCCTTGTTTATGTTTCAAGTTGAATATGAGCAGTCTGATGGAAATTTCAAATAAAGAGGCACTTAGAGTATATAAGATTTTATGGAATGAAAGAGAAAAAAACATACAAGATAAGAAGTTTCATACAAGCATAGCTATTCTGATGCAAAATCTTATTCACTTAGTATGTCTTACCAAAAAAACGCCTCAATAAAAAGCCTGATGGAACTGTTTAGCATGTAGATTAATGTGGCTTCCTTTCTTTTCATACAACCACATTTCAAAACATTATGTAAATATCTAAAAATGCCACAATAAAGGTCACATCACTTACTGTCAAATGAATAGTGAACAGTGAAAGAAAAATGTCTTCCTTTCCAAACTTAAATAATCTCCTAGCATGTGCACCTCCTGCTGAGATTACTAACAGAAGTTTTTATAGACAGTAGGGTCAATTCCAGCATATTTGTCATACATAATTATGGCTTCTCCCTGAAATTGCACCAAAGAAAAACTGATTATTATTTCAACATCACCCATGTTGGCATTTACAAATATTTGCTCCATAGGAGAAGTGGATGCGTCATGCTATATTTATATATAGCTTCATGCTATTGAAAATATAAGCTGTTAGCATTCTCTCTAGGTTTCTTGCTTACTCCTCCTGCATGAAAATTTTACTAATTAAAAAAGAGAAGACTCCCAGATGTTGTGTACATTCAATACAAGTTAAATTTGGGAATGCGGCTGCTGGCTTCTCAACTCTGAAACCAATGACTTCAGTAAAAATTATGTTTTCAGAAAATTCATAAATACTACAGTATCTTACTGCACTAAGGTATGGCAATGTAAAAATGAAGTCACTCAAAGAACCTTAACTCTACCCAGGATAAGTAAAATTAAAATATCCAAGTGACAAAAACATGCCCTTACCACTATAATGTGAAATTGCAAACAAAATCTATATTGCTCTAAAAAGTAGTGCATTGATATTACATGTGGTCAAAGGCAAGGATACATTTGTGAAGTGCATAAAAAAATGCATTCCCATCAGGTTACAACATATTTTCTTATCTTTTTGTAATGTTTGGTTTGAGAATAATGAAAGATTCCCATAATTTATTTACCTTATCATAACGGCACTGTGCTACAGACAAGTGCCATTCGTATTTCATGTTTGCCTTTATTAAAATACTCACATTACCCAAGTTATCCTTTTAACCTAATCTGTGAAAATTTCATTTTCCAGCTTCTGAAAGTTCTGATAGCTGAACTTTGGTTTGCTGAAATTCACATTATTTATGAAGCAAAACATAGCATCCAAACCTCTGTATGAATGTAAGATTAGATTGCCCTTCTCAGCCATGTTCCCCTTTAGCAATCCTGCACACATAACTTACCCAAATCTAGTGTAGAGCTGAATTTTAAACATATTTCCTCTTTTGGGAAAGTGAAAAAAGTAAAACTTTTTAAATTTTCCAATTCACTGTAGCAGTCATGCACAGACTGTAACTCAAGCTCTGAGGTTGTGGAGTCTCCTTCTCTGGAGACATTCAAGACCCGCCTGGACGCCTTCCTGTGTAATTTCGTTTAGTTTCCTGCTTTGGCAGAGGGATTGCACTAGATGATCTTTCGAGGTCCCTTCCAATCCCCAACATTCTGTGATTCTTCTAGAACTGTTGCAGTCTGGTTTCTTACTGCAGCTCCCTCCTCATGGATCTCCTAGATTGGTATGGATAAACAAAACCAGGTCATTTGCAATTAATTCTGATGTTCCAGACTATTTGAATATTCTTTAGAACTGTGAAATACAGTGGATTACAGTTAAAGTTTTGCTATGGCAAAGCCAAGACTGTGTTTGTCAATTGAGGTACTAAAAGAAAACTAATATGCTCTATCCAGCTAAAACCAAGTCATATAATACAACATGCTTTTAATATAACAACATAACATTTTTTTTTTTGAGGTACCAAGAAAGTGAAAAGGAAATAACAAGGCATTTATGTATGTAACTGTGAATACTACATAGACTTTTAATATTTCTAATAGATGCAATATTTTACTACAAGCAGGTAATATTGAATAGCTTCACATACTATGTAAAATCAATATTCATGATGGAATCTCTTTTCCTTCAAAGAGTCCCTTTGAGGCAACTTTAATGAGACAGTCTTCTTGTTAATGCTATCATGTGGAAATATTCCCCAAATGTGCACAATGCACAAAATCTAAAAATAAACAGGATATTTTAAATTCTATTCAGTAGTTAAATATTTTAAAACTTATAAAACATCTGTCTTGAGCTGCTTGTCCAACCCTCCTCCTTTTCCCTGCCTGCTTCATCACACCATTTGGTAGACAGAAACAAAGAGAATATCTGCCATCAGATGTGTGATATGAAGTGAAGACATTTAGGCATATCAAGTTATTTTTTCCCTTCTGAGAAACTCTCCTTATAGATAGCTGCGGATTGTCCTAAATCTCCAGGTATCTGAACTGATATTTCTAAAGTATAAGCCGTACAAAAACAACAACAAAAACCCCCAGCCCTTGAGATAATGTCAGGGATTTCATATGATAATGCCATGGAATCATTTTTATATCACAGCATCAGTCACAGATGAATCATGAACCCAGCATCGGTTTCAGTCGTCACACTAATGCACAGTAAATCCTACACCTCTTTCTCCAGTTTTTTACCTCTTCTTTTATCCTAGGGCTTCATCGGAACTGAGCCAGGGATAGGGAACGTTAGCTGGATCTGTTTCACCTCACCCACACACACGCACAAGCACAGCGATCCTCACGCTGTATACGGAGTAAGGTAAGCAGCTACACTTAAAGCACATGTATCTAGCATTTTGCTGTCTTTCAGATCAAGAGAAATGGTACAGACAAATCTAGTTAGGACTTGAACTTCAGAGTTTTCATGTGTCCCACAAGTATAACAAAACTGGATAGATTCTGCATATCTTTTTACCAAATTTGTTTTTATTTCAAACTTTACTGAATCGGAAAGGGTGGGGGGGTGGGGTGTATCAAAAATAAATATTCAAAATTACCCAGTTCAATCAATCAATTGAATATGTGAATTCACATGAAGCTACTCTTATCAGTTGCTGTAAGAAAACACTGGCCAAAACCATCACCAGAAGTCAACACAATCTTTTTTATTAATTATTTAACTTTACAAACTTCTGGTGAATGAGCCCAGAGTCAAAGTCCAATGTTGTCACAGAACACGACTTATACCAAACAAATGGAAATCTATAATCAAGAAAGAAGTTGCCTGGAAAAATCTGACCATTTTCTGGCTCTGCACTTGCTAAAATATCAGTTAGAGGAATTAAGTAAAAAAGGTGAGAAGCCAGGAAGTGTAGGATTTCTGCTGCCAGACTGGTTGTTTTAGAGCCTTCTGCCTTGTGGTTATTCAAAGACAGCATAACGATGGGTTGTTCAGAGGGAATGGTTTAGTTTGGTTGAGTTCAAGCTCAAACCTAGAAATTCAGCAGGGTTTTGTTATCTGTGGATCACGCAGGGGGGTATACAAAAAATATATTGTCAATAAAAATAAAGTAGTTTGATGAGAAATATAAAATCAGACCAAGCTGACAGAAAAGCAACAATCTAAAAAGACTCTAAGAATGGAAAAAAGCAAGCAGAGCTTAGGAAAGGGGACATGGGGGAAATAGGAGCAGTTCCAGGGACATACAATGATTTGTTATTCTAATTGTTCTGCTTATTATTCTGTAAACACTCCATCAAATGTTCTCCATGGTTATCAAGCATATGTTTTGAATGTATTATGTGAAACAATTAGAAACACATGCTTTCATTTCTATTCATAGAAAAGTGACAATATTAATCTTATACTCATAGCCTTGCCAGAGCCCTCCTTTGGCTAGACACTCCTCATGCAGCTGTACTGGACCCCAGTCCATTTGATCTCTTCCTATTAAATTCCCCTTTGCTTATGCAGGTCATAAGATAGGCACTTCTTTTAGCTTTCCTTGCACATTTCCACTGCACACCTTCTTGCCCATTACCTTATTACACAGAGACCCTGACCCTTGTAACTCCAGTACACCAACTATCTCTTCTGTATCTCCAGCACCGTGCATAGACTCATTGTGTCCAAGGAAGGTCTGGGTTTACAAGTCCAGGGCAGCTCTAACAACAGGGATAGTGAGGTCTAACCTTACCAAAACTTGACTGAGGATTACCTTGGTAAAATCTTGCCTGTTATTTCCCTCTTGCACTAAACACAGATGCGTATGCCAACACCAACCCAGCTACAGAAGAACTTCGGAGTGCATGCTAGAACCAAAAGAAACTCCTGCCTGCACAGCAGCACTCTGGGGAGAAGTGCCCTGCCAGCTAAACATCATTAGAACAGCCACTACCACAGGTTAGCACTTACACACTGTGGTATGTGGTTAACAAACAGGAAAGCAAGAAATAAAACAACATATGGACAAAATGGAATTTACAGTTTACTGGGTATTCCACTTGCTTTCTCTGAAGACACACTCAACTTGCTAGCAGCTGGTTTTCTCATAGAAAACCATCCCAAGAAAACAGTCTAGGGGAAAATACTAAAACCCATTTACATCATAATGATTATTATGGTGACTGCAAGCTCAATGAGTACAGAAGGTCTTTATGCTCCAACACTTGCTGTTCAGAAGAACTCTTGGATGGAAAGGCAATCTGGAACAAATGTTCCTTTCATTACTAACCTGAGGTGTAAATATAAAGTGTTCATACACAGAAAACACACAGTCTTGAAGAGAATCTATAACAGCTTATCCAGACCACTGCAATCATATTATCAATAGCCCAAAATTTATATATCTTAGTCTTTTTTTCTTTTTTCCCCCAAGGTTTTGAAATTTGTTGTTGCTGATGATGAACATGGGAAAAAAGAAGTGTTCATGATTTTCATAGGGGAGAAAAAGTCCCACTTCCCCCTTACAGTACAGAAACTAATGATTTAGGGAAGAAAACTTCAAAGTAGCTTTAAACTATTTTACTTACTTCTACAATAACCAGTCTACTCTACTGTGCAACTACAGGAATGTTTGTTTGACAGCAGAGAACGCATTCATGGGCAGCTGCACAAAAATGGTTGGCAGAAGGTGGCCATTTTGAAGATAAGCTGCAAGGGGTGAGAAGAGGGGAAGGAGACCCTGAGCAGAAAGGAGACCCTGAGCAGGGTCATTCTTTTGCAACACATTAGACTAAGCTTTTAAGATAAATTGGTTGAACTTGTATTTTTACCTTTGACATTTTAATTTATGACCTAAACCACAGAAATTTAAAAAAGAATATAAACCAACTGTAGTATTTCACTAGAATTAATGAAAACACTTTTCTGGAAATGTTAAGGTTTATTTCTGTAATATATGCCTCTCAAAACTAGAGTCAGTGACAGGAAATCAGTGAGCTCTGGACTCACTTATTTCCTCAATGCCTTAAGAGCTTTGAAATTCCTCTATTAGTGCCATATTTCCTTTTTGAGTGAAACTGTTAAGTGGTTCTATTTTTAAAAAAAGGAAAATCACCTGGAAAGACAGCAATTTGGGATCTTAGTAAAAATAATAAATATAT
>NW_010320363.1:0-5593 GCF_000700745.2 Antrostomus carolinensis
TTATTAATAATAATAATAATAAAATTTTATTGCTTTTCTGCAAATCCTGTCTAACAGACCCTTAGGGCACACCAGAAGAAGGTCTTGAAGATGGTAGCAATGGGTTCTCCTTTTTTTTCAGTTGTATTTTTTGAAGCCAGAATGAGTTTTTATGAGCAACCCATTGAAAACTGCAACAGCATCAAAGTGCTTGGTTTCCTTGTTTGCATTTGATGACCTTTTGTAGTTGTTGGGTGTTGTAAGGTCTACCTGAGCTGATGGCCACATTCAGAATCCCACTTACCCTCCGTCCTCCAGCAACAGCAATTTATAAAGCACGTTATCAGTGGTTGTCTTGCAGTCTCACCTTACTTGAACCAAATTACTCCTGTGTTTGTAATCCTTGTGGTGAAAGATTATGTATCGAATTAACACTATATATACTTCAAAAAAATAATCTAAAACATTTCCTACTTAAATGCAAGTATGAAAGTAAATGATTAATCTTGTTGTGGCTTAAAATAAATAGCATTTTGCCGTGCAGAGTGGATGGTGCTGGGGACAAACAGGTTTTAGAGTGGTAAGTCCTTCTGAGGCTGGAATTACGTTATTCGGGCAGCACCAGCTGTACTCTCTGCTGTGTAATTGTCCATATCCCTTCCTGAAGAACTCCAGCTCCTCTTTGGTTCCAGCAGTGCCCCACAGGAGGATGTGTGACTGTCCACTGACTAAACCAGCTCCTCTTGACTTATTTTGATGTGGAGGAGCTGCCTTATGCAAAGCCTTGAGATGTTTTTGGTGGCACAAAGTGTGGTCTGTGGCTTAACTTGGTGTGAGTTGTGGATGGTACGTTGCAGTGTCAGGCTGCAGGATCTCAGTGCTGAGCTGAGCTGAGCTTTGGGAAGGAGCGAGTGACAAAATAGAAGAAATTCTCCTCTGAGCTGAGGTGGCCCCAGCTCCCCGTGGTCTTTCCATCACTGCTTTTGATTCCAACAGTCAATTTCTTGTACTCCCCTTTAAGATGCAGTAGGTTCCTCCCTTCTGATTTTTTTTAACAGCTGTAATTGTCTGATCAGTTCTAACCTTGCAAATCATGGGAAGGTTTTAGAATCATAGAATCCCAGACTGGTTTGGGTTGGAAGGGACCTTAAAGCTCATCCAGTCCCAACCCCCCTGCCAGCAGCAGGGACACCTTCCACTAGACCAGGTTGCTCAAAGCCTCATCCAACCTGGCTGAGAACACTTCCAGGGAGGGGGCATCCACAACTTCCTTGGACAACCTGTTCCAGTGTCTCACCACCCTCACAGTGAAGAACTTCTTCCTAATATCTCATCTAAACCTCCCCTCTTTCAGCTTAAACCCATTTCCCCTTGTTTTGTCATTAACTGCCCTTATGAAAAGTCCCTCCCCAGCTTTCTTGTAGCCCCTTCAGGTACTGGGAGGCCACTAGAAGGTCTCCCCGGAGCCTTCTCTTCTCCAGGCTGAACAGCCCCAACTCTCTCAGCCTGTCCTCACAGCAGAGCTGCTCCAGCCCTCGCATCATCCTGGTGTTTTGTCCAAGAGGAATCCAGTTCTGAAGCACACAACAGCGTCGTCTTTGCGCGCACGTGCTGAGCGTCATTGGCTTAACCCTTCCGTCTGTGCCTGGGGGTTTCCTCACTTTGGATGACTTCCATCAGATAAATAAGGAGAAACGAGGTCCCTTCCAGTCCCTAACACTCTGTGATTCTGTGTTGTGTAGCTCTCTGCAAGGAAAGTGGCAGTTACTTCATTGCAATTTGTGTTGTCAGCGCAGTTTAACCAGTCGTGTCACTGGGCAGATGGAGATGGAAAGCTGCTGAAGTGTAAAGGGGAACTTCTAAAGTAATAGAAGCTCAACTAAGACACATTAAGCCTCGAACAAATGTTTTCTTTGTTCATTATTTCAAAGCATCCAAACTGTAAATATCCATCTTTTCTCAGCAGTTGGAGTGTTTTTGGAGGAGGGTGGGTAGCAATGATTTCCAACTGGAAATACATGTTAACAAGAATGAATTATAACCTTACAAACGCTGGTTGTGTTGGCTGCTTGGCCACAACTGCTCCTTCCTGGGAGGAATAGAATCATAGAATCATTTGGTTGGGAAAGACCTTTGAGATCATTGAGTCCAACCGTACCTGTCCACTACTGAACCAGATCTCTGAGCACCTCACCTACCCAACTTTTAAATACCTCCAGGGATGGGGACTCCACCATCCAGGGATGGTGACTCCATCACTTCCCTGGGATCCACAGTGATGGGAGCAGAACCTGAGAACTTCCTTCCCGAAGGGCTGTGGTGGGTACTGGTCCTTGTGTCTCTATAAAAGCTTAAAATTAAGAAGCACTGGGCCAGATCCTCCTTTTTCCTACCCATGGCTGTGAGGTGGCACTCCTGCACTTCTCATGTGTGCCCTCATCCCTCTTCTGCATCAGAGCCAGGGAGCAGAAGCACTTACGTTGAACTGTTATTTCTGACATTGAAAGGGAGGTTTCCATTTTCTCTTCATTTTCCTCTCTCACCACCCTTGTAACGTAGGTGTCTCCTGATTCCCAGCAGTGCTGTTTGTGGGGTAGCCCTGGTTACCAGCAACCCCCGTGATTGCTGCTACAGATGTCAGCCAAAGGCTCTCCACAAAAAGAAATCAGCCTGTGCAAGTTCTTCCAAGAAAGCACGCAGGAACTCAGGGCAGGGTGTTGGAAAGATATTTCTTAAGAAATACAGTTACTGCTTCTCTGAAATTATCCATCCTTCTGGGAGAGCACCAGGCTCTGCATTTTGTTTTATCTCCCACTCCAGAAGCACAAAATACTCTTGCAAGTCATCTCAGCTGCGTTCAGGTGTGAGGAGTCAGAATAGAGTCTTATCAAGTCCTATTTCAGACTTGAATAACGCTCTATCTCCCAAATAAATGAAATTATATCTGAGAAATGCAGGCTTTATTACTGTGTGATAGCTCTTGCTTTAGTTGCCCTCGTGCCTGTGTTTGCATGAAGATGAAAGGACTTCTTTCCCCATTTCCCCTATTTTTCTTTCAAATGTGGCTGATGCACCGAGATGTGCAATCATCAGAATATCTTTAGCCTGGAGAAGCACCCCTGATACTCTCATAGTCACACTTTATTCATCCACCCTCCTATGGTGTTGGTACCAGATGGGTCCTCCCCAATTCCACCACCTTTGCAGAGCTGCTTAAGAGATTAAATTCACTAAGAAAAAAGCCTCCTCCTCAGTGGTTCAGAGTTTCATCTTGAACAGCAGAGAAACTTACACCAGAACTACAGACTGACCAGACAGGGAGGACTTCCCAGCTCATACTGGGAGCTGGAGTCCAAAGCCTTGTTGGCTTGAGTTTCAGGCACATCAGAGCTATGCTGGAGTAGACCCAGACACCTTGTCCCATGAACGGAGCCTGGCTGGATGTGAAGCAGATTTACCTCTTCAGTCTGGATTCAGCTTGGTGTGATTGACAGAGAACTATCGGCTGTTGTTCTCTGGGCACAAGTTCAATTCCCACAAATCCTCCTCCTCCTTCTCCTCCTTTGCAGGCAACCCTTTCATGAGACACCATGGAGACTTTCCAGAACAATCCTCTCTCCAGCAAACTCCGGTGTATTTGGAAGGCCACCTTCCCATTCAGTTTTTCCAGCTAGTGGGATGTGAGCACAGACATGGCTGAGACAAAAATAAGAACTTCCCTGGCAGGAGCAGGGCTTGTTGCTTTGATTTATCTCCTGTTGAATAAACTTGTACAGGACTTAGCAAGGCCATTCTTTTTGTGTATCTTCTTCCTTCTGAGGCAGGTTATGTACCACACTCCTCACTGCTGTTTTACTGTGTGGTATCTCAAGCAACCTCTGAGGTCTTCTTGAAGATCTACCTTGCAGGATCCTTTGCTCCTATAGGTCATGCTGCAAAGCTTTGTGGTGTTCTCTTTGACTCCAGGCAGCTTTGGGTCTCAGCAGCATCGTGCTCCATCTCCTGCTTAAATGACTAGCTTCATAACCACAAGGTACAAATTGAAGGTCATTTAATCAAGAGATCATGACTCATGTTCTTCTCTTTCTTTATCTTGGGCTCTGGTGTCTCAGGAACTGAGGCAAGGAAGGTTGGTCTCGTGGGGAACTTAGTTGCACGCTCATCCATGGTGAATATGATTATGGAGGACTTGTTTTGTGTAGTGTCTGAACACAACCTGGAGTGGAAACAGTGGGGTGAAATGGAAGAATGACCATACTGGGTGAGATCAAAGGTCTTTCCAGCTTGGTGCCATGTCTCCAGGGGAGGCCAAAAGCAGCAGGTATTGAGTGAACTAGATAAAAGCTGAATACATAAAAGGTGAACCTTCCTTTTGTCCTCCAGCCGTGAACAACCTAGGGATCCCTTTAGATGAGGGTCATCATCGGAACTCCACACTTCATCTGAAAGAACAACAGATACCAGAAAGAAGGTGAACTCCTGCTTGGAGTGATGATGTTTCTGTGCTGCTCTGTATGCTGGACAGTCTTAGGGAGCAAGTATTTCTGTTAAAAAAAGGAAAGCAGGACTTTTGTCTGCCTTGGTTCTGCATCAGATGTTTGCATAAGAAACAAAGTTATGAATTTAAACACAAGGGTGATGGATTTTTTCCATCCATGCGGGTGTTGGTGTCCACAGCTCTCGTCTACAGAGGTTGTTGCTTTAGTTTATGTTAGGCATGGGTTTTAGTTTCATAGAATCCCAGACTGGTTTGGGTTGGAAGGGACCTTAAAGCTCATCCAGTCCCAACCCCCCTGCCAGCAGCAGGGACACCTTCCACTAGTTTAAGTGCAAGGTTACAGATGTAGTAAAATTGGGACCTTCTCTGTTGCAGGATCTGTGGATTCCTTACTTCACGATCACAACTGACATCACCGCCTCGGCCATGAGGGTCCACACGGATGGTGAGTGTGTCAACAGTCTTTCCAGCCACAGGTCATAAATAATGACGTGGGACTTTGTGTCACCCCTTGTTCCTGGAATTTTCCTCACCTTTCAGTTTGTCTTTCCTTTCCCTTCTCTGTTATTTGCTGTAGTTATTTGTTATTTTTATCACCAAACTGTGGTACACTGGTACACGGATAACAAAGAGCAGAGCTGTTAGGAACAAATTCAGTGAGGTGCTTTCTTCACTGTTCAGAGAGAAAATGGGTCCGTTGACATCAAAACATCCCATGAAGTGCAGGTGTTTTGACCATAAATCAGAACTAATGCAGCCCAAAACATTTTAAGATTCAAACTCCCCATGAATGAAGCTGGTTTCCCATTAAAGAGGCTCCAGTGCCTGAAGCAGAGGCCGAGTTAGGTTCTCACTGGTGTCCAGGTGTCTATTTCTCTGGTGGAAAACTGTGATGTACTCGACTGATGGAACAGAGGAGCAAGATCTGAGCTGTCTGCTCTGCTGTGGTGGCAGCGTGTGGGACACTTGCTTTAGCTTTTGTCTGTTTGGGGTAATGATGTGGTGGTTCAGGCTTCAGTGGAGAAAGCAGAAGCCCACCAGCTGCTCTTTGGGTAGCCGAAGCCTTGGCTGCCACATCTCTGATGGTTTGTCTTTTGAGCTGGTGCAGGTGACATT
>NW_010320363.1:5609-26087 GCF_000700745.2 Antrostomus carolinensis
CATTCTGGCTATTAGAGTGTGAGTTACAGAACCACTAAATTATCCTGACACGGGGGCTTTGTTCACTGAGGACAGCCAAGAGACCTAAAACAAGCAGGCAAAGGATGAACCTTTCTCAGAGATCCTGTATTTCCCATTCTGCAGCAGGTTAAGCCAACTTGGGTCAGGAAAATCACTCCATCCAGCTGCTCGTCCCCACAGAAGTTTAATGTAAGGTTAGAAATCAGCTGGAGAATGGTTATGGTTGAATCCAGAATTCATTGAAAGGAGATGAAGGAAGTTCCCAGTGTCTGCAGTTGCCCATCTTGGTTTCATCTGTGGGGTGTAACACAAGAAGTCAGCATTTTTCTTGGGTGGAAGTTCCAATTCAACTAAAACTATTAATGATAAAACCCAAATCAGCCACTATTGACCTCTGCTGAACAGTAGGAGAGCTTAGGTTATAATTAGAAAAAGAACTGTTACATGTAAGGGGGACCTTCTAGAGACCTTCCAGTGCCTGAAGGGGCTCCAGGAAGGCTGGGGGGGGACTTTGGCCAAGGGCAGGGAGTGACAGAACAAGGGGTGATGGCTTGAAACTGGCAGAGGGGAGGTTTAAATTAGATATTAGGAAGAAATTCTTTGGTGTGAGGGTGGTGAGACAGTGTCCCAGGTTGGCCAGAGAAGCTGTGGCTGCTCCTCCCTGGAAGTGTTGAAGGCCAGGCTGGATGAGGCTTTGAGCAACCTGGTCTAGTGGAAGGTGTCCCTGCTGCTGGCAGGGGGGTTGGAACTGGATGAGCTTTAAGGTCCCTTCCAACCCAAACCAGTCTGGGATTCTATGATATTTTCAAAAGAAAATAGATCAGTAATTCTTTGCAGCAAACTGGGAATTAATGTTTGAAGAACCAAGTAGTTAATTAGGGAGAAGTGAGCTACCACTGCAAGTCTTATTTATTTTTGATACTTTTAAAGATTCACTTCTCAGATGAGACTCTTGGCCTCTTTGGAAATGCAGCGTCTTCCCAGTTCAGTTGATGCAAATGCTGAGAGAGAAACCAGTAAAAAAAGAGCCTTAAGGCAGAATGTTTTACAGGAAACAGATCCAACCAATTTCTACTTGATTGAAGTTTCTAACAGCTCGAAAGACTGTCACTCTCTTCCTTACAGCACTATTAACAGAAGCATCCTAAGAAGAGATGAGGTTGCCACCATGCCCTTGCACTGATTTCACAAGAGGAAATGTTTGCTTATTACAAAGCAGGGAAAACAGAATTTTGGGGCTTTTCCAGCCTGTTTTTCATGTTCAGCTCCTGCTAAAAGTCTGGGCTTTGTGGATCTCTGTAGAACAGAATGGCTCTGACTGCGCTTCCAACTGCTGATTCTTCCTTTGCCTCTGTCCCCAGGAGAAGCCTTTTCCTTTATCAGTGTAACCTCAACAAAGCTCTGAAGATGCTCCCCGCAGTCAGGCATGTGCTGAAATCTCCTCCAAGGCAATAAATATAAACCATGAGCTTCAAGCTGTGGTTTCCAAGTCTTTTGCCTGATAGTGTATCTGAGTAACCTTCCCCCTCCCCGCCAGGATTACGGTATAGAAAATAATAAACTGCTTTAATAACTTTCATAACACTATTCTCACGAGAGCCTCTATCTCCTGATTATTTTAATGAGTGCAAAAGCCTACCCCTCCCCCCTCTCTGTGGCAGTAATTAATGCTGTTGCCATTCCCTCCCTCTCATTCCCACAGGCTCTCTGTGGAGGTATGTCCGTGCCAGCATGTCCCTCTCTGGATACATGCCTCCTCTCTGTGACCCGAAGGATGGACATCTCTTGATGGATGGAGGTTATATCAACAATCTTCCTGGTAGGTGCACAGATCAGTTGGGAAGAAGTTCCTGAGAACACAACCTGTCAAAACAGCCTGCAAATTTATTTATTTATTTATTTTTAACCTAAAAAAGGAAACAAGGAGAAATATTGCAGACACCTTTAATCTCACGATGGTTCCCCGGAGTCATTGGTCTCAAATTTCCTAGGTCTTTGCTTTATCATGGCTTTATTAAGACTATTTTTTGTTATGAACTATTTCCTAATAGGCATATTCTGCACATATAATTCCAAGCTAATTTTGAATTTGTTTTAGTGCTCAGTGAAAGGAGAGAGCAGAAATTAAACTGCGAGTGTATAGTCTACCTTTGAGTTTCTTTTCAAAAAGTATCAGTTGCATAAGAAATAATTCTGAGAAAGCAACAGCATTAACTCTTTGTTGTTCAGACTGGTGTCACCAGAGCCTGAAGGGTTCAGGTGACAGGCAGCAGTGTCTTGGTGAGCTGCTAACACGTGGCAGAGGTGGCATCACGTGAAGTTCAAAAGGTTGATGTGGAGTTTGGGGTGTTCTGAGGAATGAACCCAAAAGGGTTGGAGGTGTGTGAGTTCACTGCTGTGTGTTTGGGATGTGCTTCATGTCAGGGTTGTCGTTGCAGTCAGAAAGCACTGGGAGGTGGGTGGCTCAGGATGGTGGCCAGGAGAGAACAGAGACATGTGGTGTCATGGCAGTTTGTGATGCTGATAGTGTACAAATGAAGAGGGAGGAATCTAAGCTCGAGACTCTGCATCTGAGCAACCTAAATTTATGTATGTGTTCAAGAGAAACCCAGACTGTATTTTTCTATCAGGGCTGTATTTGCCTAAAAAACCATAAATGGAAATAACACAAAATGGACCCTCAAAATCTGCATCTGACGTTCTCTGTTTGTGTCTGTAAGGAAAAGGATGAATTGCAAACTGAGGAACCTTTTCAGCCTTAAGCTGAAAGAGGGGAGGTTTAGATTAGATATTGGGAAGAAATTCTTTGGTGTGAGGGTGGTCAGACACTGGCCCAGGTTGGCCAGAGAAGCTGTGGCTGCTCCTCCCTGGAAGTGTTGAAGGCCAGGCTGGATGAGGCTTTGAGCAACCTGGTCTAGTGGAAGGTGTCCCTGCTGCTGGCAGGGGGGTTGGGACTGGATGAGCTTTAAGGTCCCTTCCAACCCAAACCAGTCTGGGATTCTATGATTCTTTGATTTTCCACCTGCACATACTGGAGAGGACAAAGAGCCCACATGTGGGTGACACTGGGTGGAAAAGGTGCAATAGACTGAACGAGCCCAGGAGTATAAATCCAAGTTACAGAACAGATGTGATTTAAATAAGTGTCTAAATTAAGCATCTAAATTGGCTCTTTAGAGCGGTGCTTTTCCTACGCACAACTATTCTGGAAACTGCAACTATCTTGGACTCTGGGGGTGTGGAAGAAATCTAAATTCATTCTGTGAGGTGCACATCCTTCTCTTCCTTCCCTTGGCACTTCCCTAAATCCCTGCCCATATCCAAAGGCTGCAGATAGTCCTTTTACTGACCTTGAAGTCGGAAGTGTTGCCTCATTTCTCTCCTGCTTCCAAATACGTATCTCCCTTGGATCCCAAAGCTTTTCTCAGGCTGCAGTCCTCCCAGCCTCTGGTTCCTGTGCTGCTCCTTTGTGTTATTATTTCCATCTGCAGGGTGACACCAGCACTGCTGACTCTCCTCTTGAAGGCCATTGCCACGTGTTCTCTCTACAGGTCCCCCAGATCTTTTGTTCTCAGGAGAAATGCCGCACGAGGCAGAATTAATGTGGGTTTAACGTGCCCTTCCACTTTATACCTGATGTGGTGGAACTGTGGACCTGAGCTGTGTGTGTCCCACCTCCTCTCCCCCACTCCCTGCCATCCTGTTTTCCTGTTGTCTTCACCTTGGTGCTGGTGACAGCGTGGCCTCAGAGAGAGTCAGGTCATCCTGCTGATCCAGGGGAAAATATACCCAGTAAGGGATATTTCCCAGCAGGTCAGCAATGAGGTTAGACAGGGGCTTGGTGAGTGTGGAGCAGGCAGCACACTGGGATCTCTCTGTTGAAATGGAGCAAGTGGGGTAGGAGCCTCCCCAGGGAAACGGTCTCTCTGCAGAGTTGGTGCCAACGTTGATATCTGAGGCTGTTCAGGGACACTCGTGGTAGGTAAGAGATCAGGTTATATTATAGAATCATAGAATAGTTTGGGTTGGAAAGGACCTCTAAAGATCACCCAGTTCCAACCCCCCTGCCATCAGCAGGGACACCTTCCACTAGACCAGGTTGCTCAAAGCCTCATCCAGCCTGGCCGAGAACACTTCCAGGGAGGAGCAGCCACAACTTCCTTGGGCAACCTGGGCCAGTGTCTCACCACCCTCACAGTGAGAATTTCTCCCTAATATCTCATCTAAACCTCCCCTCTTTCAGTTTAAACCCATTTCCCCTTGTTTTGTCACTAACTGCCCTTATAAAAAGTCTGCCCCCCTCCCCAGCAGTGTGAATGTGAACTTTGGATGAGCAGCAGCAAGGTTGGTGGCACTGGTGCTGATGTCACTTTCTTTCCCACTAGCTGATGTTGCGAGGTCCATGGGTGCCAAAGTGGTGATCGCGATCGACGTGGGGAGCCGAGACGAGACAGATCTCACCAACTATGGTGACTGCTTGTCTGGCTGGTGGCTGCTCTGGAAGAGGTGGAATCCACTGGCCAAGAAAGTCAAGGTATTGTAGACTGTGTTAAAATGGCAGCTGGTTTTATGTACAGAGCTGGGAGCTTCCTCTTGTTCATTCAGGGAGCCAACCTGGTGAGAAACCATCCTGTTTCATCAGTTTGAGCTCTTACTCGTGGACAAAACAAGCTGAGCAGTGCCCTGACACCAAAGGAAGGGCAGTGAGATGGGAGAGGGTAGAGCCTCTGGTCTGGGAAGGGGGTGGTGGAATTGTTAAAGCAATGAAACCTTTTCTTAGAGGTGCAGTAAGTTTTAATAAAATCAGAATTTATTAATTTTACCACTAAAAGTAATTCAGTGTTTCTATCCTGTATGTCTCTGAACTGTTGATTTAGGGAGATTTCAGCACCAGGCAGTAACTGATGTTACTGCTACTGATAAACACGCGGCTGCAGAGTGTAATTTTATTTCTTTCCTCTTTGTTGCATGCAGTCATGCCAACTTTGTTACACACTCTGCATTTCCTACATTACCAGGCTCTGCAGCTGCCCCCCAAGTGAATGCTGTTTTTTCTTCTTCCCTTCCAACTACAATTAACATGTTCCTCTGTTGGAACTGAAAGTAAAATACTTGTTTGTGCTTCCCAAAGGTAGGGAAAATACTAGAAGCTGTGGGTACTGCTCTGTAATCTGAAGTTTTTCCTCTATAATAACTCCCATCCCCTGGAAAGGTCTCACCTCCCTGAGAAGTGACCTTTTAGAGTTGGTGCAGCTGTGGAGTGCGCTGCTCTGCCTTGCCAGAATTGACCGTGCTGCTCCCAGCATGTTGTGGGAATGTTTGAGGGGGGGAAATGGAAGACCCTGACTCTGCTCAGTGAAATATTGCAACTGCCCAAATGGCCATAGGCACACATGGAAACGAGGGATTACTTCCTCCACACACCAGAAAACGTGGTTTTTACTGAGAGTGGTGAAGCACTGGCCAACCAGAGAGATTCTGTAGTCTCCATCTGTGGAGACTCAGCTGGACATGGTCTTGGACAGCCTGTCCCAGCTGACTCTGCTTGAGCCAGGAGGGTTGGAGTAGATGATCTGGAGAGGTCCCTGCCAACCTCAACCATTCTGCCCTGGTACCATAGAGGTCATCACTGATTTCTGCTGTGAAGGATCGCTGTGCCCCTCTCACCTCAGCACAGATCTCTCTCTCTCTTAAGATACAACTATATCCTTGGAATGAAATACTGATTTCACCCTTGAACTGCAGAAATATGTTTGAAGGCAATTCTTTTTCTGCTGTGGATTATGGAGACTCATCATCTAGCTGTCCACACTGCCTGGGAAACAGATGGAGGTGCTGATACGTGAAGGCTTCAGCAGGCTTCTTGGAAAAAAAACCCAATAAACAATTGCGAGATAACTTGCTTGTTCTCCATTCTGAAACCAGAACGTATTCAGAAATGCAATTTCTGAATTAATCATGATTGGTGTGTCTGGCCTGGTTGACAGGTGCTGAACATGGCAGAGATCCAGACGCGGCTCGCGTACGTGTGCTGCGTGCGGCAGCTGGAGATGGTGAAGAACAGTGATTACTGCGAGTATATCCGACCGCCCATTGACCGCTACGGAACCCTGGAGTTTGGGAAATTCGATGAAATCTGTGTAAGTGCCTCCTGGGAAAGGCATTTCCCTTTGTATTCCCATTCCACAGAAACCTGGTTTGTGGTGCTAATTAGTGCCTGAGCTGTTGGAGAGTCAGAGAAGTCAGTTGGCACAGAGCGAGTAGTTAATGTGTAATAATGCTGTGGAATGATATCACGACTGTGAGATTGGATTAGCAGCAGCAATCGAGTTAGTAATCTTGTTTCTCTAATGACCTGTGAATGGGTCAGTTTGCCTCGCTCTGTGTCATGACAGTTCTTGCTCAGCTGCTCGGTGAAAGCTCTTGGGTGTCTGAGCTGCTTTGGGCAGTTGGGGTTTGTCAAGTGGTGTCGCTTCTCTCCCTTCATTACGTGGCTTGTTGTCTCATGGAAGATTTGAAGGAGAAGTCTGTAGGGGAGACTGTGGATCACTGAAATGGAGGGCAACGTGCTAAAATATCTGGCTCGGTTAACATTTCAACACTTCTATTAATAAAACATATCATCCACAATTCCTCAGCACCTGATAGAGTATCAGGAAGATGGCACCAATGTCAGCGGAAGGACGTTGTGAAAAGGGTTGGATCAGGTTACCAAAGGGTTGGACCAGGTTACCAAAGGGTAGGACCAGGTTACACCTCTCTGGGATTTAGTTTTGTGTATGTATCCGAAAGCAGTACGGGAAGAACTGACTCCAGATGTGCAGTTGAATTGTCTTATTGACATAATTCAGCATTTATAACAAAAACCATCTCTGTCCAGGTTGAGGTAACGACAGCAATTCTGGCTCAATTTCTCTTGTCAAGGGAGTTATTTTACTGTCTCTTTCCATTCTTTACCTCCTTCAGCCATGCAAACATCTTCCATCTTCAGGTGTTTCTGCATAGATTTGCTCTTCTCCTAGGCTGGAAGGAAAAAAAAACCAACCCACCACCAGTTTTCCTTTAGGTTGATCTCCTTTATAGATGGGGTGACAACCTGCAATAGTCATTAGTCTGCAGGTTGATTTCTGTCACACTGTCTCATAAATACTAAACAAAAACCAGTAACACCATTAAACCCTGCAGATTTGCATCTGAGAGAGAGTCCTTCAGACCAGACAGCAGCTATTCCAAACCACCAGCTGATTTCCCCCAGTATAAATATTTTCTCAAGGATATTTGGTGTCTCACAGCTCCTGGGCAAACAGTGCTTGTCTGCCAACAGTGGATCTAAGACTTTGCTGAACATAATATTCTTCGCTAGATGGAGTGCCCTGGCCATTTGGAAAACCTTGATGAAGGGGTCTGGTAGTTCATCTCAGTAACAGATAGTAAGCTGTCAAATCATTGTTCTGGCTCTGTCTAATTTGGTGTCGTTAAAGAGATTTAAAAGACGTCAGGCAAATTTTTCTCAGTGGAATAAAACTTGCTCACAGAAAAAAATCACTTTTCTCAAGTTCTTGGCGTGAGCCAGTGCAGGGCTGGAGGGGCAGCACCCTCCTGGATTTTCATATAACTGTTGTCCACAGGGAAGCATCAAAGTGTTCTGACCTCCAAGGAAAGGGCATCCTTGTCATTGCTTTACCCTTACAGCCTATGAAGTAGTGAGGGTTTTTATTCCAGCTACATACCTGGATTTCACAGAAAATAGGAATGAACACCTTGTAACCATTCCACACATTCAAAAGAACAAAAATCCCCTCTTCTTGTCAAACCCCTTTTCTCTATCAGCCTAGAGTGGTGAGTTGGCTGCGTGTCCTTTCCCAAAGCTCAGGTTCTCGCAGTTATTTTGGATCCACCTGACCCAGCCAGTTGTAGATGAATCATAGACTGGTTTGGGTGGGAAGGGACCTTAAAGCTCATCCAGTTCCAACCCCCCTGCCAGCAGCAGGGACACCTTCCACTAGACCAGGTTGCTCAAAGCCTCATCCAGCCTGGCCGAGAACACTTCCAGGGAGGAGCAGCCACAACTTCCTTGGGCAACCTGGGACACTGTCTCACCACCCTCACAGTGAAGAACTTCTTCCTAATATCTCATCTAAACCTCCCCTCTTTCAGCTTAAACCCATTTCCCCTTGTTCTGTCATTAACTGCCCTTATGAAAAGTCCTTCCCCAGCTTTCTTGTAGCCCCTTCAGGTACTGGGAGGCCACTATAAGATCTCCCCGGAGCCTTCTCTTCTCCAGGCTGAACAGCCCCAACTCTCTCAGCCTGTCCTCACAGCAGAGCTGCTCCAGCCCTCGCGTCATCCTGGTGGCCTCCTCTGGACTCATTCTAACTGGTTGATCCATCAAGTTTTCCTCCTGAATAATTGCATCCACCCTGGGCTGAGAAGCTACAGTAGATTATGAGAGCTGAATTCCAACCTGAGTGCCTCCTTGTCCAAAATCCAGAGGAGAGAGGATACCAGCTCAGCCAGGGCTGCTTCCACCACTCAGAGTTGCCACCCAAGCCTGAGGTTTAGCGCGTGTTGCCAGCGCGAGGGCTGGAAATAGGATCCAGGACTCCTGACACCTGTTGCCGTGTCCTTTCAGTTGGATTTTTCAACCCCATTTCTACTGTCTTGTTAGAAAAAGAGTAAAACTTGAGGCAATTTTTTTTCCCCAGTTGTTTCCATGCTAATGGCCCAGTGCCATGTTGTCATTCCAAATGCAAATTATGCTTTTAAATGAGAGGAACATGGAGTTTGGTGTTGTCCATGGGCTGTCATTTCTGCTCCAGCAAACTGATGCTTGCGTGTTCAGTGCTTTCTGGCTTAATTCTGCAAGAGATTTTGGGACTGGATGTCATAGAGTAACTTTTTTGGAAGTGTTGAAGGCCAGGCTGGATGAGGCTTTGAGCAACCTGGTCTAGTGGAAGGTGTCCCTGCTGCTGGCAGGCGGGTTGGAACTTGATGAGCTTTAAGGTCCCTTCCAACCCAAACCAGTCTGGGATTTTCTTTACTAGAGAAGTTTTCTTTTCTTGGCTGTTTTTGAGCCAAGAGGGGAGAAGACACAAATTAATTTGTGGTGTTATCTTCTTCCAAAGAAAGAGCCAAAGTACTGGAAGGGTGTAATGTGTCCTGAGCTTCTCTTTATATGGCATTATTCCGTGAACAGCCTGCTTGAAGCCACTGCTGTAAAAATAGTTGTGTCAGGTGGCAACTTTTCATTGCGTACTGGGGGGGTCAAAGGTCAAGTTAGCCTTTGGACTTAAAATAGCACCTTGTTTGCTGATTTGTTTCCCTCATTCTTAGGCTGAACAGCTTATGTAGTTGAGGGTGGAAGGTAGCAAAAGCACATCCTGGCTTTGGGGTGGACCTCTAGATTTCCTACTGATTTACAGAAGATGTGACACCATAGTTTTTTAGCTATTAATTACTTTTTTTCCCCCTTTTTCCCCCCCTTTTTTTTTTCCAGGAAGTGGGATATCAACACGGGAAAACAGTATTTAATGTCTGGTGCAGGAGTGGAGTCCTTGACAAGATGCTAAGAGACAGACAAGAGACTGGCAAATCCAAAACCGACGTAAGTGTCTGGGTTAAATGCACTGTTCTGCAAGAGCTACTTGATGCACACCAGGTCACCTCCTGCCCAGACACTGGGCAGGGGTAGGAAGGAGAATGATCAGTTGTCTGTTGTGAGCACGGAGGTATTAGTGGAAACTGTATTGTAGGCAAGAAAAGGTAAGATGAGTTCATCAGAAACTTCTTTCCTTGAACCATAGCCTGGTTATGAAGGAGGTCCTGCACTTCTCTGATCATCAGGTGCAAGTGTGGCCAGGGTGTGCTCTGCCAGAGCCCATGCTCTGATGTTTGACTATCCATCCCTGATACCTGCTGTGTGCCCATCCAGAGATCCATCCGCATCTTCAGCAAGTGCCATGGGGTCTCTGAAACTCCAGGAACCGCTGTAGCACTCTGTGGGGCAGCTCTCCTGTTGCTGTTTCATTCTGTTGATGCCATCTTTGTAACCTGGAATCGTTCACGACACAAACGTCCTCGAAGGAAGGCAAGATGCTCCCCATAACCAGCATTTTCTGAGATGTGCAGCTGATGTGGATGCGTTTCTGCACCCACCTTTCTCTTCACCTTCCCTGTTCATGAAGTGCAAGAGGAGAGGCTGGGACTGTGCCCCACAGGTCCTGTGAGAGAGGATGGGCTGTGGCTTCAGGTGATGAGGACCCATTTGTACCCATTGCTTGAATCCCTGAATGATACTTGAAGAACAAGTAACCTTCTAAGAATTACTTATCACAATTTATCACGATCTGCTTTGTTTTTTGTAGCCCTTCAACCCTGGAGATCAAATATTCATTGTATTAATTGTAGACATAGCCACAAACTTTAGGTGGTACCTGGTTATTGTTCTTGCTACTAGAAACTGGTCTGCCAGGGCAGTGGCTCTCACACCAGCTGCCTGGTGCTCATCACAGAAGACATGAATTGGGGTCGCTGACATTGATCTCTGCCATTGCTGGCTTTCAGGATGAGACTCAAATGGTTCTCAGATGCTTCCAGAAAGCCTGAATTAAACCCTTACTGGAGATGTGTTTTTAGCTAAGAGTTCCCATCCCTGCAAAGCCATTGATTTGCTTTTCTTCCTCACTCCTCTCTGTTAGAGAAGGAACTTCCTAGAGCCATCATTGAGGCTCCGCAGACGCTGTTGAGGTTACTGGGTTTCACACACCTTGTCCTGCTCACTGCAGCACATCCCAGTTAATGTGCGGTTTGGTAAATGCCTGATGATGGCAAATTTACACCTGTATCATCTTGCTCTGTGGTTACAGTGCCGTTAAGATTTCTACTTAAGAATTCTGCTTAAAAGTAGGATAAAATTCTCCTGGGTTTTCAGCTCAAGGATTGAGGTCAGCCTGCAGAGTTGGTTCATAACTCACTGGGCTGGCTGAATTTCTTGGCAGGGAAGTTTCAGTTGTTTTTAAGAAACAGTTATCACCTTTTTTTGAGGACTTGGGTACCATCTTATAATCTATTGGCTTATTATCCTCACCCTCCTTTGAATTCCTCTGATTTAAAACCCAAGTGCTACAAAAGGCTTTGTGTTTTCCCCAGTAATTCATCTTTATTGGATTTTCCAGAGAGGGGAATGAGCGATAATATTTTAAGTGGTTGCCAAAATGTATCATAACTGTGTTGAGCCTCACTAAGGAAAGTCAATCGAGGTGACAAATGACAGGGAGGATTTGCAGCTCTTCCAGAGGTCGGTGGTAGAGCACTTTTCTTTGGAGGGGGTTGGCATGAGCAAGGGGAGAGGAAGGACGTTAGCCCAACGATGAGGGGTGGATGACGCCCACATCTGAGCCACTTGCCCTGTCCCCCCCCGTTTGTCATCGGAGAGAGATGAGGCTCCATAGGGTGTGAGTCACTTGATGAAATGGAAGTGGTTCCACTGGGATAAGATGAATGGCAGCCTTGGCTCCAGCCATGTGGAGGGAGCCAAGGGGATCAGCGCTGATGGGTTCCCATCGTCAGATGAATCCCACCCACGCTGCCTGGCAGGGTGAGTGGCTCTGGGAGGAGCACGGAGGGACTGAGCTTTATGGGGAAACTGGTGATCTGAGGAGCCACAAAACAACTCAGCTTGTTATTTCTTACTGGGAAGATGACCTGGACTAGGAGATACATTAGTTTGAGCTGCAGAAGTTGGGTCCCCATTCTGCTTCTGACACCTTGGGTTCAGACTAGTTACAAGCTGGTGTTTGTTTGTGGGTTAACAGTCATAAGGAGAAGTCAAGGGAGAGAAAATTGTGTCTCAGAAATGGTCACATGTCCTATTTCATCCTCTGACTTTCATCACCAACTGGTAAGAAGCTCAGACATACTCATTGCTGCACCAAACGCTTCGTTTAAAGATTTCTTTTAAAATTGCTCATTTTACAGTAATTCAGGGTAATATTTCAGTTAAATCAGGATCTTACAGCTGCGCGTCAGGCAGCGCGTTGAGCGTTTGTCACAATCTGCTTTGGTTTTTATGGCTCTTCAACTGCCCTGGAGATCAAATATGTCACGTAGTGATTGTAGACACAGCCTGTCACTGCATCTCTGTGCTGTGCTTGATGACAAGGTAGAAAGTGCTGGTTGCTGAGACACCGGGAGTTGAAACATAACGGGCAACTCAACAAACTTCCCGGGTTATGGAGCAGGAACCATCAGCTTTGTGCCTTCCCCCAAACTGACGCTAAGGCTCAGTTCCAACTCTGCTCCCAAGGACCTAGGAGGTCTTCTCCTCTTCCTCTGAAAACTCTGGAGTCTGCTAAAAAACAAGATTTTTTTTTTTCATCTGACTTTTGTTTTAGTAGATTTTATTGCTATAAAATAACAAGTCTTTCAGGCTCCCGCTGCGGTGTTTATCTTTTCTTTTGTTTTTTTTTCCCTCCCTTAGCCCATTAGAGTCACTGAAGTCCTTTAGCTCTGCTATCTTCCAAGGATAACAGCGATATTTTTAACTTGCCTTTCATTAGAGAAGGTTTTGATGTTCTTTATGTTTCAGTTCTTCAGCTATTTCTGGAGCGTTCAACATCTCTGAGCGCTGAGGGCTGTTTCTTATCATCTCGTTTCCATGTCGTAAGCGTTGAATTTTTACTTTAAATCTCCAGATACCTCATCATTTAGATACTTCTCCTTTGCTTTCATCATTCAGTCACTGTTTATCTTGTCTCAAAAAAGACAAATACTGAAGACACAATCAACAGGAACCTTACAGAAAGTTCACTTGAACAGCCCAGCACAGATTAATTCAGTACCATTAATTGGATCTCCTCGGGGAAGTTTTGTCTGCTGAAGTGTTATTCATAGCTGGAGCTAAATATAATCCAGCAGACTACAATAGTAACTGTCTTTCCTCTAATTTATTTAATAACGATTGTGCCAAAGAGAATACTTTCCTCCTTGATAAAAAAATAAGTCAGCAGAAAGGTTTTGGAGTAGGTTTTGAATGAATCTGGGACACTTTGCCTCGTGTTAACTGATGGGAGTGTGGTGTTTGTCCTTAAAAGTAGCAAGTGGAAGTGTTTAAACATTAAATTCCTGTTCACAAAGCATCAGGCGAGTGTGGGAAGACACCTGGAATCCCACAAGTCACGTTCCAGTCTCAGTGCAAAGGTTTTGGGGTGCAGCTGCCTCGGCAGACGTCCTCTAACGGGGTTACACGTGGGATCGTCTGTACATCAGCGACCCCGAGAGATGCTCCCGCTGCCCATCACCCTCACACTCCTCTGTCCTTACAGCTGGTCTGCGGGAGCTGATGCCGCTTCTCCTGAAGCACCTTTTGGTGACAGTTGCTGCAGGATTTGTTCAGCTGTTCGTGCAGCACCCTGGACTTTTGTCCCCTCCAAAGCTGGTCCCTGTCTGCTCCATGTTCCCATGAACAGCCTAGAAAGGGTCAGTGGGAGCACTGGGTGCAGCCACTTTGTAAGAGTCCCCGTTGTTGGAGTTGATTGCCTCCAACATTGCTGTGTCTGTTTGGTGGCCAGCGTTTGCACATGTCCCTCTCTTAGTCATATGGCACAAAATGCTTTTTTTCTTTTTTTTTTCCTTTTTTTTCCCCCTCCCCCTGTCCTGAGGAACAGCCTTCTGCATGTTCTTCACTGGGACCATTCAGGTCAGGTGTTCAAAATGAAACTGGACTGACTCATCCTTCTTGATGGTTCCTTAACGTTCAAACTGAGCTTCCTGACTTCTGTATATTTTCAAGCCTGTGTCCTAAGCTACTGCTGTTTCATTTCATACAGGTATTTTTTTAATTCCCTTGGGTTTTTCTGTGTCCACAACTCCCCACCAGCTGCTTGTCCTGGATCTGCACCTTGCTTTAGCCATACTAAATGACATCAAAAGTTAGCTATGGATTAAAGGTCAACCTGCTGCAGCTGTAATGGGCTTCTGCTGTGACCCCCTCGGGGGTTGTATGATTCATAGAGTATCAGTGCTCTTGCCAGAAGAGCAAAGAATTGCTCATAAAAGCCCTGTGTGAGGAAGCTTGCCCTGCCTGGAAGCACGTGGACAGGTCTGGGTGTTTAGAATAAGATGACTGTCACAGCAATTCCCGGCAGCAATAAGATGCCCCCTGCCAGCTCTTCCCTGCTCTCGGGTCCTCTGGGGACATGTGCTCTTGTCCTAATTAAAATCACTTGGTTTTAAAACAAGCTGAGGGGTGTCCAGGTTTCTATCTTGGTGACCTTTGTGCCTGGCCCTGAGGAGTCAGGTTGGGCTGCTCACAGCCTGGCATGTGGGGAGACCGAAATGGTTCTTAAATGCCAAAGTTGGGCTTTATTAGAGGAGAAACTGGAGCAGGTAACTTCTCAAAATAGAGAACGTTCAACCCACTGCTTGGGTGAGACAGTGGAAATAGAAAAGGTTTATTGAGAAGAGGGATTGCAGTGGGAAATATTTCTCCTTGCAGGTGGGTCATGTACCTCAGACCCTTGATCCCTGCAGCACCTCCAGCTCCATGGCTTGGCAGGGTCCCCACGGGGGACCTGGGTCACCCCAGTGCCTGGGCTGCTGCTGCCTGTCCCTGCAGCCTCCCGTGGCATCGCTCTGGGGCTGGCCCATGTGCCGGGTCCCACATGGGCACTGGGGCCCCTTCTCCTGCACCCAAGGTGAAAGCTCCTTGGGGGCTGCACCTGGCCTGGCTGATCCCTCTTATAAACCAACAGTGATGGAGGAGAAACAAGTCAAACGAGCACTGGCTGTCCCAGAGCTGCTGCTTCTCAGCTTTGTGGTCTTCTCTGTAGTTTGCTAAATTTTTAATAAGGCTCCTTGTCACATGGTTGGAGAAGGAGCCATTAGAGGTTGTCCCACTGTTTGCACTTGGGAATCACATCTCTGCCAGCAGAGCTTCACCGGGAGAGTTGTTTTGTGAATGACTCACTGATTGATGAGTGATGGCTTTGGAGGGGACAGTCGTGGAGAATTTGTCTCTGGAGCTTTCATCATCTTGAATTGTTGGGATTTTTTTGTGTATATTTGTTAACGTACCTAAAACTTATTGCTGTGTTTCAGAACGTGACCTGTCCCACCACCTCTTTTACGGATCTGGCAGAAATTGTGTCCAGGATCGAGCCGGTGAAAGCGCCCGTGGCAGATGGTGAGTTGGGTGATCCCGCCGGTGCTACGGAAGCGTTGGGAAGGGCAGCGAGGCAGGGACGGCTGCTTCTCCCATGTGCCTTGTCTAACTGCTTTCTTCTAACACCCCGTGCTGGGAATCGTGGTGGTTCAGGGCTGGTTGTTGGCTCTGGTGTCTGTGGAGCACAGCCAGCAGCAGGGGCTGTCCCCCAGCTTCATCCAGAGCCACTCACTGCCTGCTCATGTCCCCGAGCTTGTCCCAAGCCGGACCCTCCATGTGCCTCCTCTGGGAGAAGGTTGGGAGTTGGGTCTTCCTGCCATGGTGAGACATTTGCTGCCAGCCCGTGACTGGTGTGGTCTGATGTGGTTTCCTGGTGGGAATAATCCTGACTCAAGTGAACCTCATCTGAGTGAAATAACACACGTGGTGACTCCTGCAAAGACAGGTTCCCATTCCCCTTGTGCCGACTCGTGTCCTTGCGATGGCTTCACCCTTTGGTCCGTGTCCTTTTGAGGTAGGAGGAGGCTGATTGAAGGAGTTTTGCCCCGTTGTTGTGAGTAGGATCTGGAGTGACTCACTGGCTCCATCACTTTTCGTACGCTCCTGGTTGGGGGGAGCACTGGTGAGTGCTAATGAGGAACCAGTTACAGCTCCTGCATCTTCACATGAAGGGACTCGAGTCCCTCATGCCTCAGCCGTGGCCCGTGGAGCAGTTCCCTGTACACGCTGTAACCAGCTCACCAAACAACATCAGAGCTTTGCAGGTCTGAAATCTCCAGTGCCAGAGCTCTTCAGAAACAGTCTCTCCCTCCCCTCCTCCCCATTTCTTCTTCTGGCAGAGGGAAATCTAAAGTTAGCAGTCCTCCCATCTGCTGACTGTTTGCAGAGATGTCCCGGTGGTAATTTGAAATGCTAATTGCGATCATACGCCTTATGAAGGAAATATTAATCAAATGTGCTTGAACCAGCCATTGTGAATAAGAATGAAGAACTCGTGTGTCGTGGTTATTTCAGGCGTGGGCGTTGAGACCTGCTGAGATGTCACCAGTGTCCTGGGACAGATCTTTCTCCCTTCTATAGTTCCTGGTTGGTTGTCCCCGTTAGCAGGACCTGCTTTCTGCTGGGTGAGGTCATGAACATGAGGAGAACAGTCTTTCAGAAAGTAGATAAAGTGCATTTGGGGCTGAGGGGGCCTGTGCTCCTTGTGGATGCTGAAAGCTCTTGGTTGTAGAGACCCCAGAGGAGATGGGAGGATGGCAGGAGAGAGTTGTGCACGTGGGTGCTATGGCTTGAAGGACTTTTTATACTGATGTTGTGGGTGACTCCATGCACTGCCTGCAGGGACCTTGCCTGTTTTTCCATGGACAGTAGCTGTAAAGGCATTCCTCTGAACGTGGCATCACCTTGGTGCCTCTGGAGTGGCATCACTGTGGATAAAGAGGTATCTGAAGGTATCAGGGGAAGCCATCTGTCCCAAGGTGAGCTCAGATGGAGGGTGACACCTCCCTGACAGTGGCCTCATGACTGTCAGGTGGTTCCTCATACATGCTGGTGAGACTTTGGGTTTCACAGAATCATCGTTTTGGTTGGAAAAGACCTTTAAGATCATTGAGTCCAACCATAAGCCCAACACTGCTGAGTCCACCTCTAAACCATGTCCCTCAGCACCACATCTACACGTCTTTTAAATACCTCCAGGGATGGTGACTCAACTCGGTAGCCTGGCTGTGAAACAGCACTGTCAAAGAGGGTGAAACGTTTGACACCTTCTGAGTCTTCCTCCAGGTCAGAAGCTGTATCTTCTTGAGGGAGAAAACAGTTCAGACACTGGCCCAGGTTGCCCAGAGAAGCTGTGGCTGCTCCTCCCTGGAAGTGTTGAAGGCCAGGTTGGATCACCCAAGAGCCTGTGTGACTTTGGTCCTCAGAAATCCCCTCCCTTTTCCAACAAAAACTTCCAGGTTTTTGTTTTTAATTGTTTCAATCGTTGGTCTCAGTTTGCTCAAGAGTGGAGAAGAAACTCAACCACCTTTTCATAGAATCCCAGACTGGTTTGGGTTGGAAGGGACCTTAAAGCTCATCCAGTTCCAACTCCCCTGCCAGCAGCAGGGACACCTTCCACTAGACCAGGTTGCTCAAAGCCTCATCCAGCCTGGCCTTCAACACTTCCAGGGAGGAGCAGCCACAGCTTCTCTGGCCAACCTGGGCCAGTGTCTGACCACCCTCACAGTGAAGAACTTCTTCCTAATATCTCATCTAAACCTCCCCTCTTTCAGTTTAAACCCATTTCCCCTTGTTCTGTCATTAACTGTCCCTCTGGATGGCATCCTGTCCTTCAGGCAAAGATGTCACCCATCAGTCCTCCAGCACCCAGAGCTGCTGTGTGAAGGATGTGAGAAGTGACACCTTTCTCTCCTTCTTTATTATCTGTATAAAGACTGAACAGTGCTTGGAAAAACCGAGGAGTTTGGTTTTTGAGGGTAAGTTTGTTTTGGTGGAGCTGTAAACCACAAACTATTGTTAGTGCTGTGTGTTGCTCTTCAGATGAATTTCCAGTTTCTCTGGTGTGTTTGATCAAAGATTTATCAGTTGTGGTTTTGGTATCAACTAAGGAGAATTCTCCAATTCACAGTTAAAAAATAATAATAATTAAAAAAAAAGAGACCCAGTGTCTTTAATCCGAATGTTCAGCAGTTGGTTGTAGTTATTGTGTTAGAGGAAAATGCTGTGGAACAAACTGTGCTGTTGTCTTCAGCCTGGAGCAGATGCTCTTGACTGTTCCCAGAAGAAATACTTCAGCAAGAATCCGGTTTAAACACGAGCCACTTTCTTCACTAGTGGGCTGAAAACCAGGTGTTGCTCCAGCATCTCCAAACCCACTTGAGTGAACTCATGGAAGTGGCAGAAAACCCAGCGTCAAAAAAAAAAACCCCAAACCAACCCAAACCCAAAGATTTTCTGCCATTTTAACGCGTTAACTTGTGTTCTGAAAAAGCACCCACCAGAAGGTGTGCAGAAGGCAGGTGACCATCTCCCTCGTGCTGTGTTTCCCTGCCTTGGCTCCATGCTCAGGTGGGATGGGGCTCTGTGGTGGCATGTTGGGGCTGATGATGGGCATCTGCCCATTAATTGAGTGTTGAGTTGATGTGGGAGGGGGTCAGTCCCCTTAGCAGGTGACTCTCCTGTTCTACACACCCCAGAGTGATCTCCAGGTGCTGGAAGAGATGTTGACTCTGCACTGATGGATCTCGTTCCTTGGGATTGGGCTTTGGTACTGGGGGCTTGGTGGCGTGTCCTGCTGCTGTTCTGCAGGGTGCACAGCTCTTGAGCTTCCCTAAATTATGTTAATCTGCTGGATTAGCAGAGAGAGCAGGTGATTGTCCCCTCTGGAGAAGGAGGGGAATGTAAATGTCACTGTCCCCTGTGGACCAGAGATTGTGAGACGCATAATTATCATCTCCACACCAGCAAGAGCTCACCCTGTGCCTGGAAGTCCCCATTTCCAGTGAGTCTGTGACCAGTATGTCCAGGGAGCTTGGATTGGTAGCTCCTAGGCATGTCTTCTGAAGGTTTCCTGCAGGTCTGGTCTGGACTGAGGGGTGGGAGACAGCGACTGTTCTGTGAGGAGCATTCACGGGGAAGTGGGATCATCTCCCCATTGCCAGCGCTGTGCTGGGCAGCTGGCACCCACCAGAACAACATGGACAATTTGTATCTCACTGCTCTTGCTCCAGGCTCTTTAGATTCTAGAGACCTCCAGGACACCAGTTCACATACAGGATGTGGTTTATTTTGTGATCTGGCTGGAGAGCCCATCTCTGTGTCTGAGCAGTCCCAGTTCCCTCAGCTGTGGAGTTGGCCAGCAGTCACCCTGCCCTGCACCAACAGAGACACCTACCATTGCTCTTCCAGCACTTTCCACCTCCGAGTCCTGGTTGAACCCCGTGTTTTTTTCTCTCTTCTCTTTGCAGATGAGTCAGACTACCAGACTGAGTATGAGGAAGAAATTCTGGACACCCAGAAGGATGATTATATCAATTTCACAAGCAGCCAGGTTGAAGAAGACTCTGACTCGGTAGGAGGTGCCCTGGGAACAGGCAGTGCCTGTGTCATTGCTGAGTCCCGTGTGAATGGTGTGCGGTGGGGGTGTCAGGAAGGACACTGAGAGGAGCACCTGGAAGGGACTTGCTGAGGAGAACTGTGCAGAGATGAGTTTGCTTCTCGTGTCGTGCAGACACTTGATGTTGCGTGTTGACCCTGTTGAGGTCAGGCATCCACAGTGGTGCTGTGTGTGTCAAAACCTGGCCAGGGTGAAAACGTGGCCACGTAGCTCCAAGGTTTTGCTTGTGAAGGAGGTTCAGGGCTGGAGAGCATTCAGCTCTTGACGAGGAGAGGCTGAGGGAGCTGCTTCCTCCAGCCTGGAGGAGAGGAGGTGAAGGGAGGATGTGAGTCCTGTCTGCAGCTGCCTGCTGGGTGGTTGTGGAGAGGACAACATTGGAGAGGCGCAGCAAAAAGACAAGAGGTGACAGGCACAACTTGTGCTAAAGGAAGTCCTGAGTGGGTACAAGGGGAATTATTTCCCAGTAAGCACAGCTGGGAACTGCCACAGGCTGGGCAGGGAACTGGTGGAAACTCCATCCTTGCAGATAACTTGAAAACCAAAGGGATGCTCTGAAGAACCAGCTCTAGCATTGGAGCTAGCCCTGCTTCGAGCAGAAATGGTGTTACACTCTCCAGAAGCCCCTTATGACCAAAGCTCCTTGATTCTGTGGGACCTCAGGTCCACCCTGAGGAAAACCTGCACTGTGAGGCCAGACTTCTCCTGATGTTGCCCGCAGCCTGAGAAGCAAAGCTCGGGAGGGTTGTCTTCCAGCTCTTCTTACTCCAGCTAGAGTGGCCAGCAGGTTTAAAAGGTGGAGCTGCCTGTGGTGTTGGACATGAGCTGAGTTTCTCAGTGGGAGCAGGTGAATGGTTTGGGAAGGTGCCCGGCCTGGGCAGGTGCCCACGTGGGGATCTGTGATGGCTTCAGTGCTCTGAGCCAGGAGCTGGAGTGATGGTGTCAAGATTTTGTTTGCTGGGCTGATCTGTAGTGGGTAGTGGTTGGTGGACAAAGAAGGGATGGAGGGGAAGAGGCTAGATTTTCTCCAGCTCAGAGAGGATACTGAAGAATCTGTGCTTTTCTCCTTTTTTTCCTCCTTTCAGGATGAAGATATGCAGATAAGAAAGCGCAGGAATGTCCCCAGCGCGGACGGCCAGGCGAGCAGCACGGGAGAGCCGGGGTAGTGCTCCCAAGAGTCTGA